>NC_092207.1:91547147-91592216 GCF_043381705.1 Parasteatoda tepidariorum
TATATATATATATATATATATATATATATACACAAATTTTTAGACCAACAGACGGTTAAAAGCGTTTAGCATGAACAGCTTAATAAATTCTTGTTTAATTCAAATTCAAATGATTTTAGGGGGTGGGGGAAGCGAATAATTTTTCTTGAATATATAAATTGGTAGTAAATTTTAAGCTCTGGTATATTAATTTTTGCAATGAGAAAAAAAGTATGGTCAAAACTACCAGATTATGGTAAATATGGTGATATTTTCCGTGTTTCTGGTTCTAGGGGAGCATCAAGAAGCTCGGTAATTTTAATCGATGAATATCGGTGATAATTTTGTTAAAATTATCAATAAAATACGGTTTCAAAATATATATGATCAAATTTGGTAATTTTTTGTATAAAATTATTTTTTGATTATTTTAGCATGATACCTTTGAGCATGGCATAAAAACACTTATGCGGTTAAATGTATCTTTTATTCTTATATTCTTTACTAAATGTGTGGTAATAAAAGTTATAATTTTGAAAATCAGAATTTCCAGTATACCATTACCATATGAAAGGAAAAATTACCGAAACGACGTTTTTTTTATTTACCAAAATGACATTACCATACATAATTTTACTATAATTTTTTTTGTTCGTGTGACTAGTTGACCTGTCTTTCGTACGGGGTGGTAAAAAGTAAATAGCCAATAAATCAGTATAGATTTACACTGCAAAATCATGCAATTCCAGTTTTCTTTTATTTACAATTATTTGTTGCCCTTCTCGGTGAATTTATGCAATGAGTTTGAGCAAAACATAATTTTAGAAGTTCATCAAATCAAAATAAAGATGAATTATATTCAGCATCATTTGGCAATGTGCTGCTGCTCGAAGTCAGCTCCTGAAATTTAAAAATTACCATAATTAACAATTTTCTCCTATACTTGTTCCTTTCGGTAGGTCGTAAGAAACTTATTTCCACAGTACCTATTGTAGTTATTTTGGTTCTAATATTAGTATATTTAGTATCTATTGAAAACATGAATTAACATAATACCTGGAGTGCATATTACCAATACCATTTAATCATTATTGGCATCAATATTAAGGCGATTTTTATGGGTCTTCCATAAACGTTTTTCTTTATTAATTTAGTTCTCGAATGGCAAAATTTTCTTTTATTCCAATTCTTACCTTTTGGCAAAATTAAATATGCATCATTGGCGTCAATAAACAATATGACAATTTTTTGGGATTCTCTTATACGAATAAATAACTTTTTTACATTAACGTAACTTTTTTAATATAAATTTTATTTTTTTAAATTTAAGTTTGTACCTATTAATAATACTAATTAATTGTAATTATCGAAAATAATTTTTAATAACACTATTATTTTTGTAACCATTTTTGGCGAACTAATATAAGTATTTATTTTGGTATTTCCAGGTATTTATTAAACTATCGCCAAAGTATTTACTAACTCCAGTGATGCTTAACTAAATATGGTATTAAATATTACTGGTACTTTATTTATATTTTATTACCTACGTTGAACAGAGGACCCAATTCTGAGTTTACGACTATCAATAATCAACCAAGTAGCCTTGTAATTTTGAACCCAATCACAGAAGACAGGGGAAATCCAGGATTAAGCATTAGAACGAATTAGTCTTTGTGGAGAACTTTTTTGATGGAATTAATCCGCATTTACGTTACATGGAGAGGAAAATCACTAAAACCTCCCACAGTTAGCCCAAGCGGTAAGGAGATTCTAAGGAGTAAGAATCGGAAAGCGCGCACTCTGTTCCATAAGTCCCTCCGGCTCAAGTATTTTGCTATGAAGTAATAGTAATAGTGAGAATTTCGCTTCAATATTGTATTAAATAAACATTAAAGACGAATCGCATTTTTCGTGATCGTAATCATGCAATAATCGTAAAATGATTGGAGAAAAGGTAAAGTTATGTTAAGGAGCGCAAAACTGCGAGGCAGAAATTAACGGTTTTAATCCATTTACGGTGAGAAACGAAAAAAAAAATGCTGTTTTGTCAACAAAATAGCTTTAAGCTGTTAATTCTGTGGAGAATTTCCTAGAAAACAATGGGTATTTTTAACAGTGCATACATATAAAGATTCTGCTTCATTTATATAGATTTAATGAATTTAATTAACCATGATAATGATCACCCCTATATCTATATAGTTTAAAGAAATGAATAAAAACTGATTATCACGCATTGAAATATTTAAGTTCTGACAAAATTAAGTAAATAATATTTGTCCTCTCGCTATTACTTTAGAAATAGTAGACAGCTTAGGACTTTCGGGTGGGCATTTATGCAGAGCGTCGCAAAGTCATGTAAGCTGTAATCAATATCATGTTCTATAATTGAACTTTTCAATTAGTTGACCCCGGTGGCCATTATAGAAGCATCCGGAAATAGAGAAAATGAAACGCGTAGGGATGTAGCCAGAAATCTTATCTTACCACACTCATATTTAGATGGACAGCAGTGATCCTTTTCGTACACAAGGTGACAGTTTGAATCTCCCGCATACTCAAGTTGAGGACACTCTTTGTGCCGACACACAATCTGCGCTTGTTCCTCAACTGCAAGGCACCTACAAGACTGACACTTGTCTGTGATGTTTAATCTAGATCCTACTTTGTACTCCTGATTCTGGTAAATGCAAACTAAAAATATATTTAATGCTTTCAAAATGCAAAAGTGATGTGCAACGAATATATAACAAACGATGGGAGAAAAACTTTCAAAAAAATTTTTCCAATTAAAGAAAACAGAACTGGTGCGAAGTACATGAAGACTTTTCAAGGCATCGTATACAGAAAAAATACATTAGCACGCTTCGGATAGATTGAACTTTGCTTTATCAGGTAGTTGAAAATGACAGTGTAAGATAAACGGATGTTATGTTTTATATGTAAATTGAAAAAAATCCAATGAGGGAGAAGTTTTTCCTTTATTATCCATGCTTATAAAAAGGACTATTCTTAAAACCTTAATCAGAGTTACAACTAACATTACAAACAATTTTCGCCTCTGGTCAAGAAATGTTTAAATAATCTATTGCCAAATATTGTTAAGACTCATAACACAGTTTCAAATTTCCTTTTCACCCATTTTTCTCTCTCGTTCCTTCTCCTATTTTTGATGCCTTTTTTTTATTCACTTATATTTTCTTTCTCCCATTCAGCTTGAATTTTCTTCATCGTCCATTTTTCTCCTATTGTCATTTTTGACTACCTGATGAGGAAAAGCTCATTCTTTCGTAAATTTGTATAAGCCTTTATCAATTTCTCATCAAGCGGAAGAAAGAGTAAGCGAGCAATGTAAATAAATCAGCAATATTATAAAAGAGATTATAAGTAAAAATTCAATACAAGATGATTAAGCTTTTTTTAGAAACATTTAAAACTCTTTTTAAAATTTCAGCAGTGAACATTTGTCGATTTAAAAGTAATATCAATTTTCATGTCACTCAATGGTAATCCATTCCAAAATTTTTTTTTTAAATTTTCAGTTATTCATCATCTTTATCAATTATTCATCATATCGAAGAAGCGAGTAAGTGAGCAATGTTAATAAATAAGCAATATTAATATAAGATGTAGAAAGCTATAAGTAGCAATTCAACACAAAATGATTTAAGTTTTTTGTTATATACAATTTAAAATTTTCATCAAAATTTTAACAATAAACACTTGTCGATTTAAAAGTGATATCAATTCTCATGTCATTCTATGTTAATCCATTCCGAAATCCAATTTTTAATTATTCATCACGAAAAAATCAATCAATTCAATCAATTATTTATCATGTCGAAAAAAAAGTAAGTGAGCAATGTACATAAATAAGCAATATTAATGTAAGAGGTATAAGGTTATAAGAAACGATTCAACACAAAATGAATTAAGATTTTTGTTACATTCATTTTAAAATTCTTATTAAAATTTTAACAATAAAAATTTGTTGGTTAAAAAATAATTGTTTACTTGTCGGTGAAAAAGTAATTGCTGAAAGTACGAAATTGCTTACTTTTCTGCTCTTCGTTAGTGCTGCTCGTTAGAGGGCACAAAAACTTTTTAGGGCAGCCGCAGGAATCAACTTGTACAACCTGACACCCTTTTGTCTCGTAATGTTTATAATACCGCCACTCACAGTTACAGTTATTTTCTAAAGGTTCTTCATCATAACCTAGAGTGAAATAATAGTTAAAGGCATTTACTACCTGAATACTAATAAATTAATCATTTTGAATATATTTGTCAAGTGCATTGAATGTGTAGTATACAGAAAGCTCACTAAAATCTGACTGCTTTAATCATAACAAAGGTGTATAGACATAGTAAAGTGGCTATGCGCTCCATAAGGAGACCTCTTACAGAACCATCTGGTGGGAAACGTCACGCTAGCGTTTATATCTCGAAAACGGTATGAGTAAAAGGATTCATGAGTAAAATGATGTAAATGAAGTAAAATATGAAGTAAAAGGATTCGCAAAGTTGTACATCAACATCGATGTAGTGCATTAATGCAAACTAAGCTTATGCACAATTATTATTTAGTGTTTCTATTGACTATTAACGCTAACTAAAGAACTCTTAAAACGTTCTTTTGTTGGTTCGTGATTTCCTACATCGTGAAGCAACGAAACGATTTAAGTAAGGGGGAAAATAAAGCTAGTAATCACAGGTTATTTTTTTATTTTTAAACTTTTCTTTACTTCTTAAATCAGTCTCATCAAGTCACAAACGAAAAGCTCTTTTTTTATTAATATTAATGCTTACAAGGTGTCTATCCATAATAAATCAATAATTTTATAACAGCTTTGTATTTCACTCCTTTTCCACTTGTACCTCTAAATTCTAAAATTTTAAACTAGGTAGAGCTCTAAGCAATCTTATCTTGTAGTACATACAGCCCCTTTACTATACCTGGATACTTTTTTAAAAATATAGTTGCAGCCGATAAAATTTTGGGAGCGTGGATACGGACTTTATTGGGCATTCTGCATAATATACTGTGCATGGAATGTTAAAATATATATCGAAAATCAAGTAACAAATATAACTTACTCGTGGAATTGGTTTCTTCATATTTTTCATCTGGAATATTCCCTGTAATATAAACAACAGCAAAATGAAAGGATTGAAGAAATTTAAATCATCAAGATGTTTCGCTGATAAGTGAAAATAAATGTCTCAATCGGTAAACTAGAACAGAAGTTCCGACAGTATGCTCATTCTAGAACATTTTACTGAAAGTTTAAGCTAAAACTACATTAATTAATCTTCACTAAAACAAAATTGTTGCATCCACATTTTCTTTTCGTATGTAAAAAAAGCTTGAATTAGACGTATATGAAACTTAAAATACTGAACCATTAAGGGTTAATACGAAAAAGTTTTGAATTGTAAAATATACAAATTTTTTCTTCCTTTTAAGTTAGTTTTTTTTATATATATAAAAAAAGAAACCTTGAAATTTTAATGGAATCGATTTAATACTTCTCACGAAATAATTCTAAAATACGACATCCTTGAAATTGTATTGCTCAGAAACTATTGAAATTTCATTAATTTAGAATTACCCTTCAGATGTGAGTCAATCAGAACTCTCGATACGTTTGTTTCTATTTAAACATTTCAAAGAATACTTGATATAAATGATAGGGGGGAAGAAGAATATACGGATTGAACACAGATAGGCAGTACATATGTGAAAATACACCCTATGCTCCCCGATCACCCTTAATAAATATTTTTAGAATGCTTATCAAAAAGTAACCGAGAAAAGTTTACACATCAATTAATAATTAATTGAGAAGAAAACAAAAGAGCTATTGACTTGTGATAATGATAAAAAACTATTGAGGAAGCGAGAAGACTTTTTAATTATCGCCTATCGTTTCCTTTCTATTTCTTTTGGCGATAAAACAAGTTTTGATGTTTTCAGTTTCGAAGATTCATCAGTTGCGAACCCTAAAGTGAATTCAGACGACCCTTTTAACAAAGATTCTAAAAATTTATGAAGACCAGTAATCTACCAGTAACATAGCATCACCAAGCGTTCTACACTTTTGATCTAAGATAGAGGTAGGTGTGAAATCTTAATTATAAATCCATCAGGAAGGAGGTGGATTTTCTATCTGATACTTTCTAATATTATTATTATTAGCATTGAACCTTAAAAGAGAATGAATTTTGAATTTCAGGTAGGATTCAAATAAATAAATAAATAAATAAATAAATAAAATATGGTTGATTTCGAAAAGAAAGAAAATGGTAGTGTATATTTGTTTATAAGTTTATCAAGTTTTCATTTTTATAGTTACCTATTGTTCAGTTTTTAATCAAAAAAACACAAACAAAACTTTATGCTTTAATTTCAGATACTATTATTAGACATTGCTCAAAAGGTAGAGACTGCTATGCAAGAAAGACAGACTTACTGCTAAAAAAGGTAAAAAGTTAATAACAAATAATTCTGAATTCTATTGATGTTTATGTTATATGCACTACCTATATAATATATTTTTCTATTTTAGAAAATTAATTCTATAAAAACATTTTTCCTCGATATCAGAATATCCTAAATAACAAATTTATTGAAAAAGTTACAGGAGTTTGTATATGTTACATGATTTGGACAATCGTATACTTCGAGTATATGACAGTAGCATTTTATTATAGAAATCTATACATAAGAGATGCATAAGAAAATGCATAAATACTTGGAAAATTATTTTTAGGATGAGAAAATATTGTTTTGGTTTATTTCTTCCTATTTTTTTAAAAAAATTAATAATATCAAGGTTCTTTTCCCCCTTTTTTTGATAAACATTAAAATACTAAATTTCGTTTTTCAAAAAGCTATCACACTGTAACACAACTTAAATATGATATTACTGTCATTAATGATACTATCAAGTAACCGTTCTAATCCCTTAATGGTCTCATAATTTATTAAAAAAACGATCATAAGAGTGTCCATTATTTTTATTTAAGAAAATTATGTAAAACTAAGTGTATATGCAATATATGTAATCTTTTTAATTTTTAGGATAGTTTTAAGCTTACACGTTTGCTGAAATCTCAGCTTACCTCCGTATTAGTAACGAAGGAATTTTATTCTCACATTTTAACTATAGCTCCGTGTTCGATAGCAACACTAGTAACAATTGCTTTCTGACCAAAATGTCTAGAATTTATTGTCATTTTAAGGCCAAATAGAATTTATCATCCATTTATCATCCTTAATTGTTTGCTATAGAATCGACAAAAGCAATTTATCAATTATTATCTTGAAAGTCAATCTAACTTCTGTCCATTTTAGCACGAGCAAGATCAATAAAACTTTAAATAAAATTCTGTGCTAAATGGCATGACAAGATTTAACCTCCCCCTGATCACCAAAAACTACGAATTCGTTGTTATATCATTGCCCTTTAGAATTAATCGTAAACTTGATTGCTTAAAAGGGTGATAAATGTCAATCATTTTTTTCGTCAGTCAAAATTTTGATCACTTTCTGACACGCTAGATTGCTTGAATTTTAATTCTAGCTGCTTGTTATACGAATTTCAATTGTGTCCTAAATGCTGGTGCAAGCAAAAATTATATCACCATTTTATCGCTGGGAACAGAACGTAGCCAGAATTATCTTCTCCTTGTTAATTAATTTAAGTAACTTAATTAAGAACATTTTCATTTCCCTTTATAATTAATAAATGCATTAGTACCATGATTTAGCCATCAATCGTCTTTTTACGATGGTTGCATTTTATACGAGGCGTGTTTTTTTAAGTAAGGACCGTTTTGTTGTGCGCACTAATAGGCAGCGTGAACGTCGCAATGGGTGCTTGCGCCGTGTCCCTGCATTCCTTGAGAACAATTGTGCACAGTTGCAGTTGTGTAGGTTACCTGTACGGTAAGTCCTGTGTCTTTAAAATGTTTAAGATTATTGAATCACTAGCCCTGTACGAGGTACGGTCATACGTTTGTACGTTACGTTTTTTTTTTTTTTTTTTTTTTGGTCTGCAAAAAACCTGTCTGCTGCAAACATCGGCCTATTTGTGAAGTTTACGGAGGTAATGCCATGCTGACAGAGAATGTTGCCACTCCATGACAATGACTCTAGAACAAATCAGAGCTTAATCGGACATTTTTGGTTAGGAAGTTTTGGATCCTCCTTCCTGTAGCCCAGACCTTGCGTCTAGCGATTTTCATCTTTTACAATACTTTAAACATAATTTCGGTAGTTTTAGGTAGATATTAGTTATCAGAGTAGACGGCAAGTTCCTATGAAGAGGGTATTCTAAATCTAGTTGTAAGACATTATAACTGTTTAAACAAACTTGACAATTATATTGACACATGGAAAAACGTATGTAGAATCTGAAAATAAATTTGTTTTTCGAAAATTTTATTTAGTCTAGTTTTTATTTTTTAACAGCTATATTACTTAACACGTCTCGTATGTTTAAAACTGAATATTAAATACGTTGTTGTTGCAATTCAAAGTATATTAGGTGTTGCATGCTTTGACTCTGATACTTAAACTATTTTATTCAATGGAAAGTAGATATATTAAATACTTTGTTGATTTTAAATTCAGTGATGAAGTGCTTAGACACTGATACACAAGCAGCTCTAGTTAATAGTGAACAGAGTATCAGTTAAAATTCTAAGTATGGTAAATGGCTTGCTTCGACTTTGAAATGCAAACTACTTTATTTAATAGAAAACAGAGTATTAAATATTTTGCTGTCGTTAAAATTCCAGAAAAATGGAGCATTTTGACTTTGATACACAAAACAATTACATAAAAACAAATAAATTTAGAGACAGTCTGCATCAAATTATTGCTTTCTTGAAGCACATCCAAAAAATGATGACGCCTAACCAGTCTAAATTTTTGTCAGAAGGAATGAAAAAAAAAAAAGTTTCGTAAGACTGCTATGTCACTTTACAACTAACAAAAGGGTTTGGCTTTCTCACTTTCTATACCAATGTCAAGTTCATATGCATAACCAGCTCCAATTTGAAGGTTTCTTTAAAAGCTTGTTATTTCTGTCACGTCTTTATTGTTTATCACCTCTTTACACTTTCTTCTTCGCGAATGAAATTAATAACCCTGAAGCAATAACAAGAACAACCTCGACAGTGAGATTCATCGAGTTCCAGACAGCACTTTAAACATAACTGATCTGCTTTGCAAAACTGATTTTAGGAACCGAAAATATATTTGTATTTTGTGTCTATAATTCTGCATAATCCTAAACATGTAAACGTTAGTTTCAGCATATAAGTGTAGGTTTTTTGAAAAACAAAATTAGTAGCAGTAAAACAATTAGTTTATTGGCATGCATGCTCATATTAAGAATTTGTGGGATGATAATCTGTTCTTGATAAAAAAAATAACCAAAGGAATACAGATTTTATAACCGTCAATGAAGAGCTGACCCGATTTTGAGTTTACGACTACCAATGTTCAATTCAGTAGCCTTGTAATTTTGAATACAATCCAGAAGACAAGGAAACTATAGAATCAAGTAATGGAAGAAATTTTGCTTCGTGTGGAGGACTTTTTGATGGAACTAATCCTCATTTACCGTAAATGGAGAGGAAAACCACAAAACTTCCTACGGTTAGTTTGACGGCAAGGGGATTTTAACCCTTGATTCGTCTACCACTGAGGATATTTTAATGTTTGTCTAAGATAGGTACTCTGACAGCCACTAAGTCAGCGGCAGTCTGGTGCTATGGAAACAAGAAGAGGGCATTTTAGGGAGGATAGCTTCGATGAAAGAGGTCTCTTCTCTCGCCGAAACCAGTCCTAAAGAGGGATCCCGCACCCATACTTGAAATTATCATACCTCGTTACCATAGTCACTGCCACAGCTGCAGACGAATGTCTGGCAGAGTACCCATCTTAGACAAACTGTACATCAGCACTGTGGTCGGTACGAGCCGGGTGTGGAATTCGTTTCGACCAGCCATCGCTGAGATTCGAACTCGGTTCACCTTTATTCTCTGAGCCACCACGTCTCAAAAAAAAATTGGGTTACAGATTGTGGGACTCAATATAAAGAAATAATTTTGCTCAATGACGAGACATAACAATTCAAATAAGGAACAGTTATGATCACTCTATTAGGTTTGTTTATTTTTAAAAATTTCTCTCTAAATGTTAAGATTTATATCTGGCCACATATAATCTCCTTCTCTTTACAACTCTGTAGTTGCTTTCTTGCAACCTCTGCAAATAATGTATTTTTTCAACAAATATAATTGTTGATAATTTCCGAACTACCTATCGAACGTCAGTTTTCTTATTCCACTGTATTTCCTGTCTATTTTTCCACACACCTTCGTAATTACAAGTTAATAATTTTCGTGCAGCAAAACAAAATGTAACGGTAAGTCGAACACCTGAAACAGTGGCGGTGGCGACCCTTAGAAGTTTTGATTAACAAAGAATATTTGTCAAAGTACTTTAAAGTTCTCCACTTTACAACTCTATACTGTATAACAATTAATTTAATAGAAAATTGTTATTTTACCATATTCCAACTAAACAGTCAAATAACCATAAATAAGATGGTATTCAAACTGTTAACTGTGAGGAAAAAAACTTTATTAACTGTTTTCACCTTATATGGTTAAACAACCAGAATTTTGTCATACCAACTAGGTCCATTTAATGAAGCCAATTATTTCCTTACAGCTGGGTACATATTGTAGCCAAGACGGCTAATCTGTCAATCTGATGACCGTTAAGACGGGGGTTCGAGTTCAAGAATTGACGCCACAATATTTCCTCAATTCCCTTAGACCCTAGACTATTAGAATACGATATTCTCATTCACGCATAGATGCTGCACCGTGAAGCTGCTTAACACACAAAAAAGTGTTGTAATTGCCATTTTTTACGATAAGCAAAGTAACCAGATCACCTAATTAAAGCGCATTCCACGGTTCTTTTGATGAAACACAACTCAACCTCAACCTAACTCCAGTGCCTATCACCTAACGAAAAGCCTAGCTCCAATGTCATGTTAAATTTCTTGTTTACGGTTTTAAAGCCATGCTAGATGTAAATAGTTAAAAAAACAGTATAGTTTTGTACTCATANTTTAAATGCTAGTTACGATTTGGGATATTAAAAATTAAATAGAATCTTATTTATATTTTCGACTTATTTATATTTGCTCCTACTTCATCACGAACAGCAGCCCATATTTTTACTATTTCTAAATACTAAGCATGGAGTAATTAATTTTTAAAAAAAACTTTTGAAAACAATGATTTATAAATATTGAAAAATCCTTTCTCTGGATAACCCTGTCAGGGTTTTATATTTAATTAAATTTTTTTAACCAATGCATATAGTTTGGAAGGTAGAATTTGCAGACTTAAAAAATATTCTAAAAACTAAAGTTTTCCATAAATATTTTTGCTCTTAAAAGTTATTGCCTCGAAATTTCTAAATGAAAGGTTTATCGTAAGAATAATGCTTTTAAGACATATTTATAAAGAAATTAATTTCCTTCAATAATAATCATTAAAATGTAATAGTTCTTTCAATTTTGTCTCTTTCTCACTGATATTAAAAGCATAAATTTGCAAAAGTTTAAAAAATTTCCCAAGAAAATTTTCAAAAATTCATTGAGCTCTTCGTCATACGATAGATAAAAATACATTACGTAGAACTTTTTTTGAACGTAGAACTTTAAAAAACACATAATCAAAGAAATAATTTATTTCGGTGGAACAGCAGGCATTCGTTGTAACAGTAATTTGTCAAAACAGTAATTTTTCATGAAAATAATCCTTCGCAATATAAATTTTGTTTGAGTACAGTTTATTTGAAATTAAATTCAATCTTTGAATCCATAGTTAGAAAACGATTATAGTACAGAGTTAGAAAAACGATTGCGATGAGTTTGCTGTAATCGTTTTCAGAATAATAATTATTGTTATTTGCATAAAAATAGGAATATTTTTTATTCTTTTAGAATAAATAGGATCACCGTAACACAATTTTTCTAGTAAATGTTTTTCTTAAATACTCACTAAATATTTCAGAACTTGTAAGCATTTTTATTATATCACCACATGAATGAAAATATTACTTAAATTGAAGAGGCTTTTTACAGTCGACAGGATATACACTTTGATTGCCAAATTTAAAAATTGGCTTTATATTTTAAACAAAAATTACTGTTTCAATCAGCCAAGAGCTTTATGACTAGATCAAAATAGACAAAATGAAATGTTTACGTAATATTTCCCAGCCTTAAAACCATTCTGTGTGCAAATCTTAATTTTGTAACCATATTAATATAAACAATGTCGTGTTTTTCTGCAAATGAAATAAAAAAATTTATTTTTATCCAGAAAATAAGACACTATTAACAAAACAAAAGGCATTTGTAAAAATTTATTTAAGAGTGATCTTTGAAATTATTACATCAAATTTTGCAATTTCTAATTTTTTTCCAATAATTTTTTAACTTACTGTTATATAATGATTATATTTTTCAGCCTATTTATGTCTTGCAACATTAAATTCAATCGCTATTTAAAGAAAAAAAAATTTAAAGAATTTTCAAATTTTAATCATTTTGAAAATATGAAGTTTTTCTTAAGTTCGTTTTCAAATCAATAACTCAATTAAAAATTAATTTTAATATTAAAACAGTCTTAACTAAATAAAAACTTAACTAAATAATAATCTTAACTAAATAATAGTCTTAATTAAATAATAATCTGCAGAAAAAATATTTCTAAAAAAAATAAAAAGCGAAATTGTTTTTCACTATTCATTTCTTCAATTTTGCAGATAGTATTCGAATAGTTTTTAATAAAATTAAATACATCATTTAGCCATTAATCTCCTATTTATATAGGTAGTTTCAAAATTATTGCGACTTTTTTTCTGAACAAAAGCAATTGTGTACAAATCTAAGTTTAACTTAGTATATACAATTATCTTTAACATAAAGAATGTTTTTTATTTACATTCCAGATTAAACCTATGATTAAATGTTGCGGGCAAATGTGGGCGTTTAGTTTCGAAACAATTAATTGGGACTGATAATATCTTTCATTTGAGCACTTGAATAAGGTTAATTGTTTTCAGTATTTTTAATAGAGCTGTGCAATCGGTAAATGAATGTTCGACTCCGATTCCGGACTTTAATGAGAATCTGACATTGTACTTACACTCAATTAAAATTTCAACCAAATACCATAATACTATTGTTAAGTAATTGTTAAATTCAATATACATTTCAATTTCTTTATGTACGATTAAAAAAAATGCACTTTATATTTAAAATAATGTTTTGTATTAAGACATAACAGTAAGAGAAATAAATTTTAAAATTACATTTGTACAAAATCCTGAAATTATAAGAAATGAAATATACATATTCGTACATTACACGCTCATATATTAATATATTATGACAAAAAAATTGTTTAGTGAATATATTCATGGATTATTACGAATCATATATTAAGGCATTTGCATATTTTTTGTTAATTTTGAATCTTAGCTGAACAAATTTGGTTTTGATAACTTATTACCCATTTGCAAAATGGGTGTTGTTTTGGGTTTGATGGCGTGTACCCCTTATTTGGACGTCCTCGCACTTTTCAACTGTGTTCAAGAGTAATAGTAAAAAGTGCGCATGCGTCGTCATTGCATGCGTTGCTATGGCGACCGCTGCTGTTTGATAATTTTTCATAATTCTTTTTTTTTTCCACTTTTAATTTTGTTATGCATTAAATGGGTGAGTTTATATTTGAGATATGAGACCAGAGAGATCCTATGAATACTTCTTGAGTTGTGAATAAAAGAGAATTTCATCACTTGAACGATATTTTTTTTTTATTGTTTTAATTACGAATCAGAAATTCTAACCTACAGTTCAAACTGGATCATTTTCAATACTGACTAAGGTGAATATCACAAATAAAGAGGGTCCCAAGCTGATTGACACGGTCACAAAGGTTAGAGTTGTAGTAAGAAAAAAAAAACGATGCCAAGGCCTAAACTTACCGAGGCTGAAGAAAAAATTAGACAACAATCATTTTGGTATCCAGTCATCAGCCAACAATCATCAGGGTAACCAGTGATCGCCTTTCGGCGATCACAATTTTAAGTTTTTTCTTTATTATTATTGTTTTTAAATGCTAGTTACCGAAAAGCGCAATAATAAAAATTAATAGTAACTTCTGATGGTCTGGATTTTTGAACGTTTTTTCATCTTCTTTATTATTACTTTAAATTGATTTATCTTCCTCGATTTTTTTAATAGTTTTAAGATTCCGTTTGTTCCTTTTCAGTACTCTGTAAAAAATATTGAATCAAATTACGGTATAAAGCATCATCCGCCAAATCCATTTTTCTGTCAAATATTGTAACGTAATTTTTAGAGTAATATTTATTTTATTAGAGTGATTCAGTTATTTTAAGCAAATTATTACTCGAAAAATTTCAATATATAAAGTTTTTTTTTTCGTAACGTGTTTCGGTAAAAAATGACTTTACGGTAAAAAGTACCGGCACGCCAAGAACCGGTACTTTTTATCGTATATTGATCCGGAATTTTTTACAATGTAGTTCAATTAAATATGGGCTCAAAAGAGTTCAAATAGGATTAATTAACTTTGCAAATAGTAATTTTTTATATATTTGTCACAATATTCATTAGATTAATAACTTTGTTTACATGATTAAAAATATTTATCTAATTAATTTTCATAAGATCAAAATCCTTTTTTCTCCTCTTTTAATCAGTGCGACATAACATTTATTAAACCGGAATAGGAGTCGAACAAATTTTCGCGATTCCTGCAACACTTTTTTCGACTCCGACTCTGAATCCAACTCCACAGTTATTGATTTTAAAAAGGATTTATAGTTTAAAAATAGTGCTGATTTAAAAAATAGTTAAGTTTCTTTATGCAAATTTAAAAAAAAAATACTTTAGACTCAAGGGGGTTTGATTTAAATTGGTCAAATGATCAAAAAAAAATTTTTAGGAAATTTTTATAATAATAATTGAAAAACAAACAAATAAGAACAAGCTATGTAGTTTTCATCAAGAGCGCTCAAAAAAACTGATGAATAATGTGAAGCACTTGCAAAAACCGAAAAAATTTAATTGTTATAAAAAAATTAGCTTGAAATATTATAAAATCACATACCTCAAAATGATATGCCTAATTGGTATTTTCATACTCTGAAAAAGGATATTTCACTACATATTTCTACATCAATTGACTTTTCAATCAATGGCTCATTTAAAAAAAAAAGTTTTATTCATGGCTAAAAAGAATAGCTTTTGTTATTAATCTTACATCCTAAAGATACGAAATAGTACACCGAATTTAATGTCTCCCTTTGCATTATTTTTTCGATTTCAATTTAATTTTCTTTTAAAAAAAACATTATTTTTTATGAACTCTCGAAGTCAATTGGGTACATTTACGAGTCTAAGTTTTTTTTCTTTTTTTGTAAAAGATAAGTTGTTTTGAAAGCAACTATAAACAAACTGTTTGTCATTTTCCTCATTTACTTCAACACTAGATTTTCCATATGATTACAACTATAAATAATAGATTGCTCTGAATTTCAAGAAGTAAACTGTGAACGGAAGATAATAAAAAATAACAAATAACCTTTTATTTTGGAAATATTAAAAAAGTAATAATTGTTGAGTGTTTATGTTGCAATAAATAGTGCATTTATAGTGAGTGGCATAGATTATGGCATTACGGCGTAGTGGAGAGTTTAATTGTCACGGTAAAAGTTATTAAATGTTCATATGAGTTTGTGCTGTTTATTTTAATTAATTTCCATGCGCCGCACGGAACGCAAGCAACAGTTGTTCAACTTTGTTGAAGTAATTGCAATTTCGAAATAAAAGATTAAAAATGTAAATAGAATAAAAACAAAAAATATTTAAAAAAACTTGTAATAATATCTAAAAACGCTATTAATATTATTTCAGTGATATTATAAACACTGTGTTTTTTGTTTATGGCATAAAAAATAGTGAGTTTAATTGGAACACAGTTGAGTAAATTTCTACTGTTTCTTTTAATTAATTACCATTCACTATTTGAAAATTTAACAGTTCTTAAACTTAGTTAAAATGAATAAAGCAAGATTAAATTAAAATTTTTTAAACTAAGTTTTACAACTGTACTGAAGGGAAGAAAAAAATTAATATTTTTCCCCGAGCTATCACTTAAGAAAGATGGGGGAAAATTCTGAAGTGATAGAAATTTACGTAACTAAAGAGTCGGACGTTTTCCTCCTTTAAAATTATTATTTTCTTTTATAATCCACTTAAAAAACATAGTTTTTAAATTTTAAATTAATTTTTTTATTTTGTTCTTTTTAATTTTGTACCTGTTAGTTTGATTTGGAGATAAATTGGCGATAAATTTCAATTGCTGATAAGATTTGCTTGTACCATTTAAGTAACAGCTATTACTTCCATTGGTATGAGGCAATAAGTTCCAATTGAAATTTGAGCTAACTAGCTAGTCGAAAAATGATCGAAATATTGAGCCACGCTGAATTTTCAATGGAGGTAATACGGAGATGGAATCTACTAGTAGCGGTCTGTAAATGACTGACACTTCTTTTGTCAAACAGCATAGGGTTTTAGTTAAAGTTTAAGCACATAAACTAGTCGAAAAGTGGTTAACATTTTAATAAAGGGTCATTTCAACTTTTCTTTATAATTCTGTCTGTAGCGGCCAGGAAACAATAATAAAAACAACTTTAAATATCATCAGACATCGAGATATATTTCAGTGCTCTGGCTAGTCGGAAAATGGTCGAAATTTCGATAGCAGGATCACTTTCTCATGGACACGAGAGCAAGTTAATATAAACGTCTTAAAGATGGCAAAAATGTATCTAACTTTTATTTCCAGTTCAATATACTATTTGAAATAACGTTGAAAAGTAAATGAAAAGTTATTAAAAAATCTAAATTTATATACGTTCAAAAAGTTTAAGCAAACAGTAAGGAAATATGAATGATTGCTAATTATTATTTATATCTACTGCAAATTTCTTCCATTAAATAACTAAACATTTTCCCATGAAAAACCAAGATATCTTGAACAATTAAAAACACTAAGACCTTGAATGATGTTACCACAAATATTCTGTGTTTTGTTTTGCGGTTTATCTTTAGTTTTTAAGGAACTCTTTATTTGACTCGTTTTAAAAATCTGTCACTTCAATGATAATGAATTGCCCGTCTGTTTATTGAATTGCAAACAACAGTTATTGAAAAAGTTAAAATCTTTTCAATCCTTTCTGGGATCCATCAATTTTTAAGAATGGTGGAAGTTAGTAGAATGGTTACTAGTTTTCAAAATATTGACTCGTTTAAAAAATCTGTTAGTTCAATGCTAATGAGTTGTAATTGCTCATTTGTTCACTAAATTGTAAGCAAAAATAAAAAAAAAATTTAAATCTTTTTAACCCTTTAACACAGAATTTTCATTAAATTGTATTTTCATACTTTTTTATTATTTTGTATTAGTTTAGATCAAATTAAATAATAAATATTATATTAAGCATTTTAATAAAATAAGGTCAAGAAATAAAAACACCGTTATTTTTTTCTGCTTTAAAGGTAAAATCTTCCAAACACGGCTTTCTTTTAAACAATTTTTTCCCCTTCAAATTTACACTAATTTTAAAGTAATTTATCTAATATATATAATTCTCTGACGTGGCTCCCAAATTTTGGCTGCATTTCTTTTCTGCCGGTGGCAGCATTTGTTTTGTTTTGTTTACATTACTATTTCTCTTACACGACGAATCGACCAATAATTGCCGCTAAAAATTTGCCGCATGCCAAATCTAGCTGAGGTGGCTCAACATATAGCGTTTTTGAAAACGGAAACTGAAATAACCAGAGAGCATCATCTGCAGCAATCTCATACTATTAAGCTAGGCAGAAGTGAGTAGTTTTTGTCGATAGATCTCTATTCTAGTATTTTGTCGAAAACGCTTTTTTTCACGTATTTATATATTACGAATTTATTTGACGATTTTTGATTTATATCACGAATTATACTATAGCACATTTCTAATAGGTTTAACGAATTAGATGTCATTTATTTGAATTCAAATTTATTTTAATGACTTAGTATTTACTAAAAAGATGTAATTAAAAAAAAAGTTTTTATATGGATTTGAATGATTGTTTTGAATTCTTAGAATTTTGTGCATTTGCAATGTACCTAAGTTAGTAGCGAGCGAAGCGAGCTTGGTTTGCGAAGCAAATCATATAAGATTGCGTAGCAATTGGGGTTGGTGAGCGTTAGCTAGCAGGGGGCGCAGCCCACTAGTTTCTAAGAAAAACAGTTATTCATCATTGACATTTCTTTAATTCACAAAATCAATTATTCATACTGTTTAAAATACAAATGAGAAACAAAAATATTTTTCCAAACTACTTTTTTTGGTACAAATATTTTAGCAATATATAATTCCGATAATCTAATATTTTTTAGCAACTGTTAGACTGTTTTTCTTAATTAAAAAATATTGAAATATGTTTTAACTTGTAACTGTCGGATGGTTAGAAAAAAATATGTAGAATGACCAACGTCTAAGGGTAAATATGTGGAATCTGCGTCTAAGGGATAATCCTTTCAGTCCTTCATCAATTTTTACAGAAAATTTGTTTTTGAAGGCACTTAAATACGAGTGCATTTTTTTTTATTTCTCTTGCTTTTCAGATTTATAATTCATAATTCTTCTGCTACCTACTATTTAAAACGCAGCGATGCAAGCATAGCTAGCTCTTGTTCCGACACAGTTCTTGTTTTTTTTTGTGACTGATATATTTTATCTACATGATGTCCGAAAAATATGAAAACAATAAAATAGGTCATGAAATATGCATCGGATATTAAATTTAAAAATACACTACTATGCACTATTTTCAAAAGAGGCATTCATTGATACCAAAATCGACTCCCCCAATCTCTCCTAATCTCCCCTAATCTCCCCTAATCTGATTAATCGGGGTCTAATTAAAAATTTCAATTAAGAACCCACACTTTTTATTGCAGATTTGGATTCTCCAGAAAAATGCACCCCAATTTGACATACAAATTTTGACTTTTCGGCTCACAGGGCGGAGTTGCAATCTCAAAAGGAAAGCGAGATTTAAATTGCTTAAAGAATAAATTTTTCTAGAAATACGAGTCAGGTCTAAAAAATGAAAGTGTTTGATATTTTGAAAAGCCTATCCAATGAAACCAAACTCAAACCCTATTTCCAAACTGTGCCCTGCTCCATTAGGGTGCAGAAGGGGTCAGGATTGGTGCTACTGGCATTTATATGAATATTCAATTTTTCTAAATATTAAAATAATTATTTGTATAAGCAGTTAGCTTGTATTTTTTTACATTTTTTGGCCTGTTTGGGCAAAATAATACTCGTAAATTTTTAAATTTTGTATGACTTAAAGATGCTTTAGAAAACTAGTTCTAATTAAACATCTTCATTAGAGTTTCAATACAGACAAAAAGTTTGCTTTTAAATCAATCCATTTTTTCAAAATTTTAGGAATATTTCATTATTTTTTTTCATATATCATTACAAAAACTACTTTATTTTATTTTGAAACATACTACCATACATTTATGCTAATTTGATGCGGAATTATAGTGTAAAACTTTTTTGAGAGAGCCAAAAGATGCATTATTAAAACATATTTATAAGCCATACGATTAAAAATTCTTACAAAAACTGAATGACGAACCTTGTAAACTAAATGTTGAAAATCATTTGAAATAAAATGTGATTTTCATTAAATAACGTTGTGTACTTTTCTATATACTGAAATATAATACTGAAAATATTGAAATATATTAACTAGTAAAAAAACAATAATCTTTGAATAAAATTTTTTTCTCTCGAAAACTACTTACTTTCCTTAGTGAACTGGAGGACAGTTAACCAACAGTTAACCCTAACATGTTTCTAAACCCAAAATTTCGTGTTTTTTTTTTTNTTTTTTTTTTTTTTTTTTTTTTTTTTTTTTTTTTTTTTAAGATTGTGTTTTGATACCTTCTTCCACTATGCTCTTCGGCTCATAAAAGATTAAATTCGAGTAAAAGATTAAAAACTAAAGTTAAATTTCAGATTTAAACCAATAAATACATATATTTAAAAAAAAATTAGTTTCAGGAAGGGGATTGCAGTTACACTTTCTTAATTTTTCATTTAACAGCAAAAGCTGAACCAAAATTTTAGTCAAGAAGAGCCTTGAATAACGTAGTCATACAAAAATTGCTAATTCTTTTCAAAATTTAAAGTGCTTGATTAAAACCCGCGTAGTTCAAAAGATAAAAATTAATGCAATTATAGTGATTTATATCATTGTCAAAAATTAATTGAGCAGATTTTATCCCGTCGCCTCTGAAAGAGGTACCTACTTTTCGAATTAAGAATCTCTAACAATAAATAATTTTAAATAAATAATCCCAAGAAAGTGAATCGGTAAGATATTATTTGATTAAAAACGTCATTCACGTTAAAAATATACAATTTGGAAATTACAGTTAGCAAGTTTTAAAGCGCTCAAAAAACAGGCGCCTATTTTCAAGACTTACCAGACATGAATGAAAAGAAACAAAAGGTATTTGAAATATAAAACATAAAGTTACCAACGAAAAATGGAAAAATAAAAATGAGAAACAAAACTGGAAAAGTGGGCGCTTGTATTTGAGAGCTTCAAACATGCCAACAGTTATTTTAAATATGTATATTTTTGAAGCAAATGAAGTAATAAATAATTTTGCATTTAAAAAAAAAAACAAATCATGTACTAATAATTGAAAAAAATTAGTATTATACAGATATAAATATTGATATAGATAACAAAACAATCTCACATCCCAAAGGATAAGATAAAAACTTATCAATATCTTACTTCCTATAGAACATGTGATCAGCAAAACAAGTATTCCTATTTTTATTAGAAACGACATTCCGATATGTTCGCCGACAATATCTACCGCTCGATTTGAAAGGTTCTCTCTTCTACTCATCCTGCTGGCATTTGTCTTCTTGTGATCGGGTGAAACTAATTTAAAAATTTAGTCACACTAGCTGCACGTAACTAGAAATTGCTCCAAACTACGCCACAAGCCCGTTAATGGAAAAACCATCTATCTCAATACACAACTTCCTCTCCTTTTCCATTCGCGCTAATGAAGCTATTTTTTTTTTTTTTTTTTTTTTTTTTTTTTTTTTTTTTTTTTGAGTTTGGCGACGTCCGGGTTGCTAAACTTAAGAATTAAAGCCAACAAGAATTGGACGAAGGTCAAGATGAAATATTTTTTTACACATTTGACCCTTCTTTATCCACTTTCTCTCTTTTATTTTATCTTAGCCATTTTACTTCAAATGCAAATAAGTGTAATGGGGGAGTTGCCAAACTTTTGTTAACGAAACAACGCAAACTCTGAGAATCCTTGAAGAAATTTATAAACTGCAGTTTTAAACGACGACGGAATTTTAATATCGCGATACATAATCAGCAAAAAGTGATATAATATTTATTTATGTAACTAATTTACATTATTTTTATCAATGTTTTTTTTTACGCCAATGAAATTTATTTATAATAACAATAATATCTAATGACAATTATTGTTATAGTATTCGATGTTTATCGTTGGCGATAAAAATCCTGATAATATCATAATTGATAATTGTTGTATTCTACATTTATGAGTATCGATAATTATCGTGATATTAATAACTTATTTGATAATTGTTATATTCTGTATTTATCGGTATCAATAATTATCGAGATATTACCATATTTCATAATTCTTGTATTCTATATTTATCGATATCGATAATTATCGTGTATTAGATATTTATTGTACATTGCGATATATCGTGAAATTACTAGAAATAAATATCATTATTGCGATAGTTATAATAATATCAGTATTTTACGGGGTATAGATGTATCGCCCAACTCAACTGTTCTGCAAGTAACGGGGAGCATATAAAACGATACAGTGCTATCGGTTATCGATCAGCATTATCAGTTTTTAGACTGATTTTTTTTTTTTAAATTTTCATCCTAAGATTGGTGTATGGTTTTAGTAACAATTTTTTAATAATATGAATTGAGCTGCGGTGCTGGTGGCTCAGGAGATAGAGCGTTCCTCTCCCAAAGAGGTGAACAGGGTTCGAATCCCAGCCATGTCTGGTTCATAAGAATTCCGCACCCGACTCGCCACCGACCACAGTGCAGTAATATCCGCATAACGACCACAGTGCAAAATATCCTCAGTGATAGACGGATCATGAGTTAGAGTACCCTTACCGCCAGACTAACCGTGGGAAGTTTTCGTAGTTTTCCTCTCCATGTAACGCAAATGCGGGTTAGTTCCATCAAAAAATCCCCCATGAAAGCAAATTTCTTCCAATACTTGATCCTGTAGCTCCCTTGCTTTCTGGATTAGGTTCAAAATCACAAGGCTGCGGAGTTGAACATTGGTAGTGGTAAACTCAAAATTTGGTCTGCCGTTCGACGGTGGTTATAAAATAAAAAAAAATCATATGCGTTAACTTTTGAGATCACTAGATACTTGTTAATTGGAGGTTTCTATCAAAATAATTATTTTTCAAAATATTTAAAATTTTTTTAATGAATATATTCTTTGTAAAGAAATTTATATTTTTAGAACAATTTATGCAAATAAATAAATTTTTCTCTCATTTTTGTGTTAAAAAACACATTACGATTCAAAGCATATCTCTCGCTTTTTAAGAGTACAATTATTTATTTATTGCTTTTTTTTCTCTTTTTTTGCAATTTCTAGTTTAATGTATACGTTTTAAATATAATAGTATTGGTTAAAAAGATTTTATACCCGTATTAATCCATATACTTGAGTACGTATTTTATAGATTTAAGAAAATATGATATGTAAAAATTTAAAAACAACTCACTATGTATTTTTTTTACAACGAATCATCTAAACTACAACATATATTTTAATAAGTTTTTCTTCCTTCAGATTTTTCAAAAGAAGTTTTAACAAGTGCAAATTCTGTCAAAAAAAAAAAAAAAAAAAAATGTGATGAGCTGGTTCTAACTCTTTTTCACTAGAATTATTTTTATGAAAAAAAATCTATCTTTAAAAATATGTTTTGTTTTAGACAAAAATAACATGAATTTTTAATGCTTTTTTGTTTGAAATTACACTTTATTATTGTTTTTCTATTTCATTATGATTAATTAATTTAATTTTCAATAAATAAAAGATCTCTAATTTTTACAGGAAAGGTTTTCTCAATATCTCTCTCGTAAACAAATAAACTACTCGCCAAGTATGAAGTCCTGGAAGAATGCCATCCCAAATTTGTGTAATAGCCAAAGGCGTAAAGCAGTGGCTGAATTCCGCCTAGCTACCGAACATGACTGTCTAAGAAACCATCTTTATAGACTCAAAATTGTTCCTCCACCAATAAGCACTCTGTGAGCTGAAATCACAGTTATTCATTGGAATGAAGTAGGCAATATTGACTTCACTTCAATTTGTAATGAATTGAGGACAAAAGAAATTTATTTAACCGTAATACACACATCTGTAACAGCATGCGATCACGAAATCGGAAGTTATGTTGCTGATAATAGAAAGGTAAATACTATTGAGAAACTCTTCAAATGTTGGGCGCGTTCTGTTTCAGAAAGATTCACCAATGTTCTGGGTCGTTTTTTTTCAAGTTTTTCAGCCTTTTCCTTAAGGAAATTTGGCTTTTTATTTGCTGCTAAAAATTGGCATCCTATTCTGCTAATGATTCTGATAGAACTAAATGAAAACTTGATAAATAAAAGCCTGAAAATATCTATCCGCTAGAGGGCGTACTCGAGCGTTGCGATCGCGAATGTTGACTTCACTTGAATATGCAATGAATTGAAGACAAAAAAACATATATAGATATATTTACCGTAGTACACAAACAGTATGTGATCACGAAATTGGAAATTATAGGTTACAAGTTTGTTGATTATAGAAAAGTAAAAATTGTTGAGTAATTGTTTAACTGTTGGGCATGTTCTGTTTCAGAAAGATTTACCATTGTTCTGGATCGTTTTGTTTTTTTCAAGTTCTTCTACCTTTTCCTCAGGGAAATTTTGCTTGTTATTTGCTGCTAAAAAAATGGCGCCCTACTCTGCCAATGTTTCTGATAGAAGTAGGTAAGCACTTTATTTACGTCGCCTTAGAGCTGCACAATGGGCTATTGGCGACTGCCTGGGAAACATACCTGAAGTTGATCCGAAGCTATGATTCAGATAGAAGTAAATGAAAACTTATTAAATGAAAGCCCTAAAATATACTACCCTCTGGATGGCGTATTCAAGTGCTGCGATCGCGTAGTTTTATGCTGATGACAACCAAAACAATATAGAAATGAATGGGGAAATGTCGATACTACCACGTAATTATCCGACCAAAAAATAATGCACAGAAAACAGTGGAAAACTGCGACGCAATCGTTAGATTTTTATATATAGTAGTGAGATATGCTATTCGCGAACGCAACGACCTATAGGGGCGTTGTTATTTGAGACGTATTCCTGCTAGCAGAACAACTGGATTATCAATTGCACTGGAGATTTTATCAGTGTAGTATGGTAATGTTCATTTTTTACTGTGGCTTATGAAATTTAAAAAAGAAAAATTTATGATATTCTTTCGCATGCAAGTGAAAACAAAATGGAATATATTTTTTTAGAGAAGGAACATCCAAAACACATTGGAAAATATTTGTAAAAAAGTCTTGTTATTAGAGTCAGAGTCAAAACCTAGTGCCTGAGAAATCATTCTACTAAATTTAATGATCTAGTGTGAAAAATCTATTTAAGTTTCATACTTTTCTGTATCATATTACTTCAAATATTAAAATTATGCAAAAAGTATACAGGAGCACATAATGTTATATAATTTAATTTTGCAAAAAAAGTTTGTTGACAACAATTTTTATCAAAAAATTTGAAGTTTCAATAAAAAAATCATTATTTATAAACTAAAAAACGTAAAATAAAGAATGCTTACCATAAAAAAAATGATTTTGAAAATTCCTCACATTGAAATAAAAAACTTTCATATATTATCTTTTTTTTTAAATCCTAAAGTTCTTAATCAGACGTAGAAAACCATTCTGTAGAGAACTATCACCAAATTGGAAAAAAAAATTATTTGCAAGTAAATTTTTTATTATAAAAATCATAACACTTACTTGCTTTATAAATCCGGAGATTTCCAAAGAAATATTCTTCGTTTGAAAATTTTATTCTCAAATAATATATACAAAGATAATCCCTTCATTACTTTTAGATGACTTACCACACAACCAAATTTCATAATTGTAAGATCTCGATATGAATTTCAATATGTAACTTAAAAAACAGAATAGCTAAATTCTAGTTAAAATTGTGGGGAGAGTTGTTAACCTTCATCTATGAAGAGGTACCCCGTCATAGAATAGAGTTAACATGTCTTATATACTAGTGAATTGGAATTGTATTTTTATAATGGTAGACACACTACAGTACTCCCCGACCAGAATCATATCTGTGATGGAATTCGATGAACGGATACCACTAGTTGATTCATTGTTGTTTTGTGAAAAGCCCAGAGAGCTGTATTAAGATCACCGTACTTTTAAATGCTGATTGTGAGAGCTGTATTAAGTTCGCTGTCGTGGTCGCTCCTGTGTTGCCATTTTCAGTTGAGTAAATGAGTAAATAAGTTGCTCTATGTGTGTGATCGAGACTGAGTAGAAACAGCGCGAGGAGGTGAATAATTTCGCAGTCACAAGTTGCAAGTCAACTGTACAATGTGGATCATCAATTGAAGTAGGCAAGTTCGGATCGAAGTGGGCGTTACTGTCCAGTTAGGCGTGTTCGCATCACGTCCGGGTCACCAATGTAGGAAGAGTTGTTAACGACAATGTCAACTTTCATCTATGAAGAGGTACCCCGTCATAGAATCGAGTCTAGATGTTTTATATACTAGTAAATTGGAATTGTATTTTTGTTGCGGTAGACACACTACAAAATTATTTATTCAAAATTACGAAATACTTAGCAAGAAAACGATAAAAAAATTATTGATATTCAATACAAATTGCACTATTTCAAGTAATTCGGATGATTCCTTATTGTTGTTTTTCGATTTATATAAATTTAGAAATATTTACTATGAATATTAGATTTGAGAAATATTAAATTTAGAAATATTTATTATTATTATTGTTCTATAACTTTTACAGTTCTGCACTTTCTGAACTCAGATTTATTCATTGGAATGAAGTAAGCGATGTTGACTTCACTTTAATTTGTAATGAATTGAATAAAAAAAATATTTTACCGTAATACACGCATCGATAACAGTATGCGATCACGAAAACGGAAGTTACCAGTTGGAAGTTTGTTGATAATAGAAAGGTAAAAATTACTGAGAAATTGTTCTTCAAATGTTAGGTGCGTTCTGTTTCAGAAGGATTCATCAATGTTCTGAGTCGTTTTTTTTTCTTCAAGTTCTTCTGCCTTTTCCTTAGGGAAATTTTGCTTCTTATTTGCTGCTAAAAAAAGGCATCCTACTCTGCCAATTATTCTGATAGAACTAAATGAAAATTTAATAAATAATAGCCTGAAAATATACTACCCGCTAGAGGGCTTATTCAAACGTTGCGATCGCGAATTGCTCAAAAAAGCAAGCTTCGTCACCAATAATTGAATGAGAGTATGCGCCACCTTAGCTCCGTTAATGTTTAAAATTTTTACAGACATTTTAGAAAAGATAAAAAATGAATTCGAATTATTACTTCATAACCAAGCTTCTATTTCTATAAAAATACAAAATTGTTTTAGATACTTTATGTATAACTAACTATTCAACACTACTTAAACTAGTCTTAACAAAGTGAATAATTATAGATGAATATAACTGTTGCCCATTTAGATAGAGAAATATCCGCGTTTTTGTTGCCACTTAAAATAAATAAATACATAGATTAAACACTTCTAGTTTTATTTTTTCGAACTAACATATATTTCTCGATATATCTCTATTTTAAATAATTTTTTACTCCACATTTTTTTGCGATTATAGCGACATCTATAAACTAAAGTGTAACAATCTATAAATTAATTTGGGTACTTTTACGAAAATTCAAATCTGCAATAAAAAAATGAGATTTTCTATGCTAAAGAGTTCGAAATTGTCCCCTCTTCTAACCTTCTGATAGTGAGGGTAGAGAGGGAGCTAATATTGGTATCATTATTAACAATATTGGTCATATTGGTATCATTATAAATGCATCTTTTGAAAAAAAATTTCATATTTATATCTATTTTTGATCTGATGCTCACTTATTTTTTGAGGTATTTCATAATTTTTGGTCACTGTGAATATGAGTTTTTTACTGATGTGAAAATGCATTATTATTATTTTACGAACTAGTACGCATTATTAAAAAAATGATTAGTGAAAAATTCTAGTCCCCTAATATTAAATTAGACTGCTTAATACTTCACTTAATATTATTTTACGAACTAGTACGCATTATTAGAAAATGATTAGTAAAAAATTCTATTCTCCTAATATTAAATTAGGAGAATTGATTTAATTTCTTCCTTTCATATTGATACCATAACAAAGACTATATGTTCTAAGAGAAGACGTAGTTAGTCTATACCTTGTTGTTAGTATCTCTTCGTACAGTGTGGGGAAAAAATGAACACCCTGAATAACTTTGCTTTATAATGATTTGATTTTTTCTTAATCAATCTTCATAGTTCGGGGACCTGACCATAAATGTATTAATTAATGCAAACGATATTTTAAGCTACAGAATCTGACATAAGAAAAACGTTCTTTCCTTAAATAAATATGATTTTTATTCGACGGATTTCAATTTCTGACCCTCAAATATGATGGAAAAATATCTGGAAAATATAATGCCAATAGCCTAGACTGGACAGCGACAGAAAGTTATAAATTTTAAGCAACATTTTTAATCTTTCGCTATGTCTCAAGAACTTTCAAAGCCAATTAAAATATATTTTCAAACAATTATAAAATTCATACATGCGAAAATATTTCCATTCAAAAAATAATTTTTAATAATTATTTGAAATATTTTATTATTTTGCTTAATAATAGCTGAAATTTTTTTGCATTGTAAGATACACATATTTTTATATAATTTTAAAACTTGTAATTTAGAATGATGAAATACAAAATTTAAACGAAATTAGAATAGTTCTAGGCAAATCAAATTTCAAATGTACAAATTTTTAAAAATTCTGTAATTCAGAATCTATTCGAGCGATTTTGCTCAAATTTCGTATCTTATCATTTAATATTCATGGTTTGAAATGATGTATTGATTTGTACACCTTACAATTTAAAGTTTTTTTTTACTCTTATTTAATTAAAAAAATAAATGATTATTGGAATAATTTTTTTTACAGAGTACAAAAATTTAATGATTGTATGCCAAAATTTTCCTATTAGGTGAAAAAAAATCTTCAATTATATCGAAAGCTTCAAAAAGTGAAAATAACATTAAAAAGTTCCATCGCTTTCGTACCTAAAATATGGGGATCATATTTTCCAGGTGGAGACTGCACCTCTCCCAGCGACTATCCTNTTAATGCCCGAAAATCCCCACAAGGTCTCCAAGATCCATCTGATTTTTTAACTAAATGTAGAGGACTACTCCAACAACTATTAGAAGGGCTGCAAATCCCTTTCTGGACCAAAACAGAAAATTCAGCTTTAGCTGCTTCTAGCTTGTCAGCAGATAATCGTCTAGCCTTAGCTGCCACAGGAGGTCCTTTAGTCTCAATAACATGAGTGTTATCGTGAGTTTGAGTTTGGTTTGGCGTATATTCAATATCATCAAATACGGTATTGTATTTTTTGATGACGCTATCAAGTTCAAAAGAAGATTTTAAAGTAGTTATACTAGGTAAACTGTCAGTTTTTATTTTACCTCTAGTGGAAACTGATGTTAATCTGTCAATCAAACATTTTCGCTTTAAATCGACAAGTATATCGTAATTTGACAAAAAATCTGCTCCCAAAATAGGTCTGGAAACATCAGCTACTGTAAAAGTCCATTTAAAAAGACGACGTAAACCTATGTCAACAGTTAAAGAACGTTTTCCATAAACAGGAATTTTGGATCCATTAGCAGCTACTAAATTTAAAATTGACTCTTGTTTTTTACGTTCTGCAACAGATGGTGGTAGGACGGATATATCTGCACCTGTATCTACAAGAAATTTAAGACCTAATGTCTTCTCAGAGATGATTAAGCGGCATTTATTTTCTTTGCCATAAACGCCTGCCACCAGCGACGTCTGGCATCCTAGTTTTCCGGCTTAAAACTACAAGGAGGAATGCATTTTCTTGCCCTGTCTCTAAATCGAAAGTGATACCAACACATCCGTGTTTTGCTGTTAAAGCGATCCCGACTTTTGTATTCATCCCTGTTTTGGCTACGACTACGAAATCTCAATGCTTTATCTAGTTTTTTACTCAGTTCATTAATTTGAGTTTGCATGGTAATTATAGTGTCAGATAAACGAACAATTTTGTTTTCAGACTGCAGTGTCGATCTTACCGTAGCAGAGTGAATTTCATTTGAATTTGACACATCGGCAATTTTATCAGCCATCATTGCTAGTTTATTTAATTCGTCAGACGAAGACACAAAATTTAGTGGTTGCCAGTGGTGATATATTATATATATATTATTTCATATACTTACATACTTACTATAAAAATTTATTTTACTGTAACATTTTAGTCTTTAAATCTTATTCCTATAAATAATTTTTCAGGCGATTAAATGATAATTTTTTTTTTATTAAACTTGTCTTGTAAATCTTTTGTTCTATACTATAATTTTTTTTGTTTCTCTTGATTATTGTAGTTTGCTAAACTTGCTAAGTTTTCATAATTCGAATTGTAATGTGTTGCCTATTTGAGATCGAGAAAAATTCTCAATGAGTAAATCTAGACACGCATTTCTGTTCAATGCGTTAAAATTTTTTTTTTTTTTTTAAATATATGGTTTACTTTCAAAAGCTATTTTGTAGAAGTTATAGCTCTGTATCTACGTAACAAATAAAACAAAATAATTATATATAATAACTGTCGTAATTTCCTTATATGACTAGACATTATTGTGATTATAGTTTTATTTTATTTTATTTATGTAATCTTTTTCTGAATAAATTGGAACATTGTTTCTTTTCAACTTTAAGTACGTTAAGTTTCTATGTTAGATAGTGTGGGTCATTTGAGTTTTATCACCAAAAACTCTTTTAGTTTAATTAAAGATTATTTATTACTTTACCTTATTTTAAATTTCCGTGGTACCAAATCACTCAATCTTATCCTGAAAGGACAACTGAGCCTGTTGGGTAATTGTGTTTCAATACGCATTCTACTAATCTTTTAATGATCACCTTGCTCATAATTTTATTAGTTTCCTTTAACCAGCTATTTTCATCCTTCATTTATCTCTATTTCGTATTTGTTTGAAATTTAACCAATATTCTACTTATGGCTGACAATATTCAAATACCCATTACAAAACAACTCATTGTCAGTGATATTTTACGATTATGTAATCCTGACAAAACGAAGTTTTCATATTTCTTCAATGTATTCCTTAGCCTAAACACCATCACACCATCTGACGATTATTTTTTGATCTAATAATAATAATAAAATTAATAATGATAATAATTAGCTAATAAGACAAATTAAATAGTAAGAAAAATTCAACTAACAATTAGTAAGACAATGCACACTTTTTTTCTTTTTTAAAGTAAATAAATTTACTGAATAAAGTATAGATAAGTGAAAAAGCAAAGAGTTTTTTTTTTGCGATCATCGTTGCTGAAGAAAAAGGAATCATCTATCCCCCTATTGAAATTTGGTGCACAAAGTAATTCCTCAGACAGCCTGTTAGCAGTTGTTTCGAACGCAATTGCAGAAATTTCAGTTAGCAGAAAAAGTATGAGCTTTGGTACAGTTTTATTTACTAAAATGTATCATAGGGGGTGAAACATATTTTAAAGAAAGTCTTTATTTGAAATAAAAGTTAAATTTTTTAAATAAATTTTAAAAATGCTATGCAAGTGTAAAATTAAATTTAAAAAGTGATTTTTGTGTGAAGTTTTTTTTTTTTTACCTATGTTTATATGTGAAAATTTTATTGTCTGCACGTTAAAATAAACCAATATTTTAAAGTAATTGTTTGAAAAAGTTTTATCTGAAGTTATGTACCTTTGAGGTATCTATTGGAAAAATATTCAACTTGGTATCAATTTCCTTCTCTTTAGTTATTTAGGTGCTTTAATTATTGTTTTATACCATTTTTACTTTTATCTATTTTTTACAAATTCAAATTTTGTTTTAAGTTTGGATAAGCCTAAATTTTTCAATATTAGTTTTCAGTTATTTGCATTTGGGTCACATGCAAGTTTTGGTTTCTGAAGATGGTGTTGCAAATTCGCGATCGCAACGAACTATAGGGGGCGTTGTTGTATGAGACTAATACCTGCGATTTCTATATGAAAAGTCATTCAGTTACTCTAGAGACGTCGTTAATGTAGCACGTAGCATTGCAACGTTCCTTCTTTNATGACGAAAGCAATGTTGACTTCACTTTAATTCGTAATGAATTGAAGACAGAAGAAATGCATTTTACCTTAATACACACATCTGTAACAGTATCCGAAATCGGAAGTCATCAGTTGCAAGTTTGTTGATAATAGAAATTAAAAATTATCGAGGAATTTTTCTTCAAATGTTTGGCGTGTTCTGTTCCTGAAAGATTTACTAATATTCTGGAGGATTTTTTTCAAGTTCTTCGGCCTTTTCCTTAGGGAAATTTTGTTTCTTATTTGCTGCTAAAAAATGGCGTCTTATTCAGTCAATGATTTTGATGGAACTAAATGAAAAAGTGATAAATTAATGTCTGACGTTTACAGGCTCCCGCTAGACGGCGTACTCGAGCGTTGCAATCGCGAATTGGTTCAGAAAATTCTGCTATCTTCATAAAGTTTTCAAGTTCCTTCTTCATAAATTTTTACTTAAATATCTTTTCAAACATATAAATACTTTTCATCAAGTTTTCTTGAATTATGTCAGTATACTTATATTATAAAATAAGTTAAACTAAAAGTGTATACTTAAATGAATTACGATACGAATTAATAGAGGAATAACTGAGGATCTGATTGGTGTAATATATTTACCTTTGGAAAACTCACCAATCAAATACTCATTTACATCTCCAAATTTGTATGCAGTAAAAATGACGCTTTTACTATACCATTTGTGTACTTTCTATTGTATTTAATTTAGGTGAAAGCGTAAATATTTTCTTCCAAGATTTAATAATTTAACTAAACTTGCCTTTTATCTTGTGTTGTTTTCATTTTCTTATTTACATTCTTATTAAATTTTTCTAAATCACTAAATTGTAATGAGATATGAAATTGATTTATTAAATACTTAATCCAATGTTCATAAGCTAGTGTTAACATTTATTTTTGCTTAAACGTCAATTTTATGTGTTAGAGTTTTTTTGTTAGTATTTTTGATGAAAGTAAGTATTGTGATACGATCTCATTGAGTAATGAAAAGTTAATTATTAGAAAATAAGTTCTATTTATTTTTATACAATTGTTCTTTTTTAATTTGTGATTTACTAATTACGTTTTTGCATTTAAAAGTTTTCTGTTTTGTTTTGTTTTCAGTTTAGTTTAGAATATCAAAATATTTTACCACAGACATAAATACTTCAATTGTATGATTAAATATATTTGAAAAGCTCTTTTGTGTCTGTTAAAGCATTTTTACGACAAGCACAAACTTATCATAATCATGATATAAAAATGTTGATATGGTTGAAAAGTGTTCATTAAAAACTGTCTTGAAAGTAGGCTTTTGTGTAGCATTAATGCCTAAATATGTTGTATTACTTTTAGTTACATAATTACTTAATTATGTTAGGCTATTGTTATTTATATTAATGCCTAAAAATGAATTGTTTTGACCAACCTTTTAAATGTATTTAGTAAAATGTTATGATCTCTTACATTTTATTGGTTATGCTCCTTTGTGCTAAAGTAAAAGATGTGAAAATTTGTATATTGATTTTGTGCATTGCATATTTTTATTCTTTCAGAAAAGTTGAACCGATGTAAGAAAATGAATTTTTCAGCTACTGTCAAATTCTCATCTAAAAAAGGATGCTTTGTCTATATTCCTGAGGATTGGTTAACTAATTGTAAATATGTAAGTGTAGAGCATTTAAATTTTCTATAATCTTAAATATATGTGAAGCATTTTACGATAGTTTAAGTTTAACAAAGTTATTATAATTCTTTTGGAAATAACATGTTAATATTTGTTTAAAATACTATGTAAAATTTAATCGTGCTTAGGCCACCGATGCAAAATTTGCTGAAAATACCATGGTTTGCATTTCTTTCTTTCTGAACCAGTTTTAAGCCAGAAAAAACTAGTCTTTTTATGTTAGAAAATCTACAAAGGAAAATTTGTAAAAGTCGAGACTAATGCTTAGAGAGTTAAAAAATGGGAAATTTGTATTAGATTTTTATCTTATAATATTTTAAATTCCAATTAAATGTATTTCCCTCTCATATTAAAATTCATGAACTAACGAATTTATTATGAAAGTCAATTCAGACTTTTTCCCCATTGAATTTTACACTAGACTCATTGGCACAATAGCCCTTGTAAGCACATAATAATAAAATCGTTTAAAAAAATTAAATAATTGTCTTGATACATATCATCAGTAATATTTTTTTTATGGTAAATTCTATCCAAATTAAATTCTAATTGCAACTTGGTTAATAGTGTAGGCGTCTGCATATTTCCTTTGTTTTTTTTTTAATGTCAGCACTGATGATGCTTGTTTTTTATATATTTTAATATTGCAGCCTATCACTATTTGTGAACAGATGAACAATTAGTATTTTATATTTAAAAATTTTCATTTTAATAATATATTTTTATCAGTCAAGCTTGCTTTAATATCAACTAGCTGAATATCACTTCTTTGTGCCAATTAAAACCGAAATCTAGCAATTTATCACAATTAAGCAATTTTCTAATATACTTATCCCTTTCTTGGCGGGAATGGAGCACAAAACCCGATTTCCACTGTACATATTATTTTTTTAATTAATAATAACCAGGGGTCAGTCTAGGTTTTTTTGAAAGGTACCTATTTTGTGAAAATTTAGGCATAATTTGTGAAATTTCAAAATTATGTTAAAAAATCAACACAAAAAAATGGTAAAATAAGAAAATATTTAAATATTTTACGAAAATATGTATGTATGGTTGAGATACAGAATTCGGGGTCCCTTTCTTTTGGATATTATTTACGGTCAGTTTTACTGAAATCCCATTTCTGGTTGCCATGATATTCTTCGTTGCTTTTGCTTTTACCTACAGGTTACCTCAACTTTTGTTTACAGTTATGTGATTGGTTCTTGTTTTATTTTTGTATGCATTGGTTTATTTTTAAGTCCCCATACATAATAGAGGGCCCCCAATTAAAAATTATTGGCAAGTCATAATTATATTTCTTGAAAATATTTACAGTACTATTTAATTCTGGAAAGCCATAAAAGATATAAAATCTATATCCTAATCTTGGAACGGCTTAAAAAATTCTGCTTTAGCATTCAAAGGGGAAATTTACTCACTTGGGAAAATATCAGAACGATAATGTTCCACTGATTGAAAGAGAAGAAGCCAGTTGCTTTAACGATGCTGAGATAACAAACTGAAATAGACATACATGTTGACTATGTGAATTAAAAAATAGCTATGTTGATGCAAAAACTGGAAGTTCTTTCAGTTAGTGGTTTAATATTCAATTAAACTTAAAAGTTAAATATTCACTATGATTATACTACACAAATGTAGCGAAATGGACATATTATACCAAGTTGGTAACAACAAAATATAAGTGACTGGAATATTTATGCCATTTACTAATTTTCATAACATTAATACTCATTCAAATTGCATGAAAATAAACTATTAAAAACTATTCTATTAACAAAATGCAAATGAATATTATAAAATTTTTTTTTTAGCTTTTTTAAGAGTCAAATAAGTTTTTTTTTTATTATTTATTTTTTAAAAAAATATTTTGACAAAATTTTCTACTAATAGTATCAAGTGTTCCCTTGCAATTTATCAAAAAACTTTATTTTGGAAAATTTAAAAAAAAAAAAATGAAAGGAAGAAACAGGACTGGAGTTAACATTTGTATGAAAAGGTAGCTATGAAAATTGAGACTCATTTGCATGTTTATTAAAGTTGAATCAATATTCATGCTTCAAAATAATGCTAAAAACTAAATTTTATACCCAGACCTATATTATTTAACAAATCACTCAAATATTTATACCTTTATTTTATTTTATTATTATTGGCATTTGAAAAAAAAACATTGTAAACTTATTTTTAATTTAATTCCAATATAAATTTGAAATTTTCTGTTATTTTAATATTGTTTGTGTTATTATCTTTAGGATATAAAAGCCTTCAAGCTTCTTTATGGTGAAAATAAAGAAGCATATATTTCTTGCTTGCCTACTAAGCTAATGATAGATCCAAATCCATATATTTTAATTAATGCTAAATTTGCTGAAAAATTAGAGCTTAAAGAGAAGGAAAAGGTATATTTTTTTCTGTTTCTTTTTTCTCTTATGAAATTTTGTGTATTTTAATAACTGTGACATTTTGTGTAAAGTTTATATGTTGTAATATCATATTAAAATGTCTTATTTATTTCAGATTTTATAACCGTTTTTTTTTTCATTTTTTCATATTTTTTAATTTAATTACATTTGATCCAGAAATGATGGGAAATGGATAGGCAATAATATTTTCTGAAAATTTTCTGTTTATTTCCAAAAGTAATTTGCAAGGTTGGAATAGCTACTCAAACTACTCCGAAACAAAGCTTTTGCACCAAATGCTATTTTTTCCAAATTTGCTCAAAAACTTTAATAATACTCATAGAACAGAAAGCATGACTTTGGCCCAATTTAGTGTCACAATTGTGTGAAAAAATCAGGTTTGTTGCTCCAAAACAGCTAAAAATTTCATTTTTCATCAAAATTTTGATTAACATGTTTAGTTAGGTGTTTTTTCTCCCCATCGATTAGAGCATGTCAAAATGTTATTACTAAAATAATAAAATTCATTTGTTCAGTAATTGCGCTTAAGCGTTGTAATACACAAAAAATCATTGGGAGAACATGAACAATAAGCTATGACGCATCTCTTAGGACACGTAATTCTCCAACTCTGAAAAAAAAAATAGTGTGCTAATAGATTATGTAAGTGGAATTATATTTAAACTTTAAATGCATTTGAACTAAAATCTTTTTTATCAATCTCTTTTTCTATCTTTTTTTAATTTTTTTTCTATCATATTAAATTACACTTTTACTTATACTTGATGCAGGCGTTTTTTCATTTCTAATTAAAAGCCTTAATTATACAAACTCTTGTTTTGAAATTTTTGTTTTTCCTATCAATAGCCAGAAAAATTGTGAATGTGCATATTGATCGATGGATAAAGAGCTATAGAATTAGTATTTTCATTTAGGACCTGTTTTTATAGAATGTGACTCTAGAAATGCAGAATTTGACTATTGTGTATTAATAATGTAGTGTTTAAAATTTTGAAATTGGAATAACATGTTTAAATGGCCAAAAATGACAATGAAATCAGGCATGTCAAAAAGTGGATTTCAAACAAATCCTTAACAAATAGTCATTATTGAAATGCAAAGTTCGATTGAGTTAATAACATTGTGTGTCATAAGTAATTAAAAATATGAAAATGTGAGAAACCATATAAAATATATATAAGAAAAACGATTGGAAAAAGAAATGGATTTATGAGCATATAATTGAGGGAATCCTGCAATTAAAGAAGTGATTACTGAAATTCAAATAATACCATCCTATTAAAGATATCGTAATTTACAAAACCATGTAGAAATGAACAAAAAAAGGCAATCAGGGCGATGCGGCTCGCCACCTAGAATTATCTCTGGATTAATAATCTTATATATTATTAATGATAATATGTTTTTCTTATTGGTGGTGGTAAATAAGTTTAAAATGGGAATTTTATTTAGTTTCAAATATTGGCTTATTTCTCTTCTCTAATTATTTAAAATGCATATTTATTTAAATTAGATAAACGCTTGCAAAAATAAATTATAAAAGAGTAATTCTTTGTTGCATTTCTATTATACTTTTCTTAATCAATTATGCATTTTTCCAAGCTCTGTGAAATATGATATAAAATAGTAATTTACATTCTCAATTATGCTCAAAAATATAATTTTGCAAACACTATGCTTCCTTGAATCAAGAGAGTTTTTGCTCCAATCTGCTCCAAAAATCAAATTTATTTGCTTCAAATCCATTTTTTCTGCTCCAAAATGTTTATGCTACTATTCCACCAATAATAAAATTCATAAAAGTGAAAATAAAATAATATCGTAATGGTATAGATTATTATATTTTGATTCATTCAAAACTTTGAAACAAGTGTTCTTGTTAAAATGGATTAATATAAATACATTTTTCTCTGTCTTTTCATTATTTATTTAGCAAGATTAAACAGGCTATAAAAATCGGTATTGAAACCAATCTTTTTAGACACCCTATTGTCAACAAGGTATTATTGTATAATGTAAGATCTTATTTTCTTTCTCAACACTTCAGATGTATCCACACTAAGAGTTAAGATAGATAGGAAGAAATTGTTTCTGTATACCATGTTTTTTTTGTTGGCATAATTTCAAAAAATAATACTATTAAATATACAAATATTAACTGAGGCATAAAAAATATCGCAAAAGATTTTCTGTTGATTTTTCATAACATTTAGAATTATCTGCAAATGTTTCTCAGTAATGTTTAAGAGTTTGGAAGTGAATTGATTATTTGTTTCAGTTTTATCAGAATTAATGTATAGGTAATTTTACAAAAAAAAAAGCCAATATTTGGCTTTTAAAATTGCAGTTTTTGCAATTTTGAACGTCAGTGGTCTCTTCTGAATAAAATATTAAAAGTTAAATCACATTGTATGCACATATGTTAAATAGCATAAAAATTTTGCCCTGCTCATTAATATTAGTTATTTTGTTGTGATACTAAGTTCTTTTTTCAATAATTTTAGGTATTTCTTCAACCATTAAACACATGCCCTTCTAATGTTCAAGAAGTTATGATAGAGCCATTGACTGCAGATGATTGGGAAATATTGGTGGGTGAAAAGTATTCTGTATTTTTACTAAAACAAGTTTGATAATGCATTTTTAAAATTTAAATAGTGAGGATGTACGAAAACGTATAATGTTAAAGCAATGTATCCGTATGCATATGTTGCTTTATGTATGTTACCACATCTTATTTATATAAAGTTTAGGTTTTGAATGAGTCATCAAAAACTCATAATTTTTTATCACTTTCATAGGAATTAAATGCAAAGATTATTGAAAGAGATTTGATGAATCAGATTCGTATTGTTTGGAAAGGCCAGGTTTTCCCAATATGGGTGAATAACACTTCTATATTTGTTAAAATTGGTAAGATTTTATTTTTTATGAATGTACCTGAATTTTAGTACCAAATAAGCATAATTTTTTTAAAATTTATTTTTAAATATTAGAAATTTGTATAATTGTATATCATTTGAACAGATTGTAAGTCAAAAACTAAATTAGTCACAAGTTTGAATATTAGAGATGCCTTTCAAGTTAAGTTTTCTACAAACTTCTGATAACTATAAATACAAAAATTCAAACATTCTTTTTACTCAATTTTAAAGCTAGTCCAGAAAACAATATTGAGAGCAATTTTCCTGCTAAAATTGATGTGTTTCAAGTCATAAAACTAATTTCTAGTGCTTGAAGTACTATCTGCACAAGATAATAATTTTTTTTTAACGTAACGTTTTTAAAGAAAGCAACATATTCCAATTTATGTTATGTACATTTTACCATTTTTGCAGTTAATTTAAAGCAATTATTTTTAGTTAAAATTTGAAGAATTTAGAATTTAAATGCTACAATAAATCTGGGATGAAATTAAATGCATTTATATTCCTTTTTTTTCTGGCCTTGTAGATTTAAAAAAAATAAACATCAGTTGAATCAGTTGAAATTTAGCCAAATTGTAATGAGTGTGAATTTTAAAAATGTTTTTTTAATATGATGTTTTCAATAAGAATGTAAAAATTTGGATAATAGTTATTCAATTGACTAATTTTCTTTTTCTTCAACTTCTTTATTTTTAATAAATATTAATAGTAGATATTGCAAAATTGTAAATAGGAATACATTTCCTGACAAATGTATTAAAATAAGCATGGTATTTTCTTCATTGTAATAATATATTATTTGTACACATTTTAAATTGAAATGTATATTCTTACATAATTTCCATTCTTTCATTTTGAAAAATATTTAACTATTAAAAAATTTTAAAAATATTTAACTTATTATTTCAATTTAAATATTCAAATTTAGATGCTACATTATGGCAAATAATTTACAGTTTTTTTAATAGATTTACATTCTCTTACTTAAGAGTCTGTTTGATCAACATTTTTCAAACATTGCAAGATGCTTTTTTTTTAATTGAAGAAGTCTAAATATAATACAAAATTCCTTCAGTTGTTTTGAAACATTTACTTTCTAAATAACTTACAAATAACATTAAAAATAAAGTAAGTAGTTTTGTAACATTGTAAGCATTTATTTAGTTAATAACTTATACACATAACAAAATTGCACTTAAGTGTTTTTTTTTTGTAATATTTAACAACATTTATTATTAAAACAATTTACTAACATTATCCAAATTAATTTCAGTTGTTTTATGACATTGATTAGCATTTGTCACGTTTACAACTTAAATATTTTTGTTAAAATTATACAATATTATTTTTAAAATCTAACATTTGTAAAATTGTCATCATTTGTTTTTTTAATAACTTATACACATAACAGTTTTACACGTAAGTTATTTTGTAGTATTTAACAATATTTATTGCTTAAACACTTTAACTACATTATATCCAAAGTAATTTGAGTTGTTTTATAACATTGATTAGCATTTATTTTATTCACAACTTAAATATTTTTGTTTAAATTATATGATATTATTTTTAAAATATAACATTTGTAAAATTGTTATAATTTATTTTTTTAATAACTTATACACTTAACAGTTTCACACTTAAATTGTTTTGTAATATTTAGCAACATTTATCATTTAATCAATTTACGAATATTAGGTATCCAAAGTAGTTTGAGTTGTTTTATTACATTAATTAGCATTTATTTTATTCACAAATTAAAATATTTTTTTTTAAACTTTTATATTATTATTTTTAAAAATTTAACATATTTTTATATATTTTAGCTCAAACCAATCCTTTATCTCAGCCGCTTTTGTTAGCAGAATTCACAGAGTTACATATTGTACCTAAGGAAAGAAAGTCCACTGAGTTTCTAAAATCGCCTGAATCTGAAAAGTCCACTAGAAAGTCATCTCCTTATTCTCAATTCATGCATCTTCGTAAAAGCAAATATTCCACTCCTAAATCACACTACTTTGATCCTACCAGAGAGAATGGTAACAGTGATACCAATTCTTATGACTTTGAAACTAAGAACCTTTCCGCTGCTGTAAGAGCTCTTTCACTTTTTTCTTCTTTTTTTTCGTCTCCTATTGAAGAAAAAACAGAAAGGTCTGAAGAAGATTTTGAGTCACTGAATCTTGAAGGAGTTCTGCGAGTGATACCATATAAAAGATCCGATTCTCAGGTGCTGCCCATTGCTGTTCGAGCTACGACGGTTTTTATCTGTGCCTCTACCTACATTGAACTCTGCGGTAATGACGAAGAAATCCCTCCTTGCTTTGTCGCCATTTTGCAAAAGTATCCTTCTCCCGAGAGCAGGAAAGATAAGAGCAAAGGTGCTCAACAGAAGTTGTCTAAAGATGCTAAAGATGGACCTTCCAGTGAGCCCAGTAAGCCTTTAGAGAAGAAAAGAAGTAAATCTAGTGTGATACCTACGGCGGAGGAACGGCCACCCCCTTTCAATTCTGTGACAGTCACAGTTATGGTTGTGAAATCTTCTGAAGAGGATGAGTTCAATTTGCCTTTGAGTTTATTTTATTCTAGAAATTTGATAGTTGTTCCAAGAGAGTTGAAAAAGTGTCTTAATTTAGAAGTTGCATCGCTGGTTCGAGTGCAGGGAGTTCAGAGCAGTCCTATTTGTTTGAATAAAATAGTTTTACATCCTGTAGGTAGTTTGGTAGGTGTTTTTTTTTTATAACTATACTTAATTTTTTCAAAATGTCTTTACTTTATATCCTCTCAGTGCATTATTTATTAATGATTATTGATGTTTTTTTAAATTTTCCTCTATTAGCCTTAGTCAGAAGAGTCAGAAATTTTACTGATAAATTTATTACGGCAAAATTAAATTTTTTAATAGAAAAGTTTTGTATCATTATGTCAATCTTATTGAAAAACTTGTGGATTAATTGAAATATAATTTTTAAATTTTGATAGGCATTCAATATAGTTGAAAATGTTATGTATCGAAATATTTAGTTCATGTATCTAATTAACAGGGTATTCTGAAAGTAATGCGAAATTTACTGAGCTATGACAGATGACATACTTTTTAAAGAATAAACGCAATAACTAAATGTGAAGAAAATATTTGGTGGTATTTAAAACTTTGGTACATGGTACCCAAATAATTATTTTTCATCAAATTGTTTTGATACCTGCAATGTGTTTTTTACTAAAAACTTAATAATTTACAAATCTTATGAGATAGAAGTCTCACGAATTAATTCTGCAAACTTGTATATTGTACGAGTCAATTAAGCTTGAGAAAATATTTTTAACCCTATATAAAGTAGTATACAATCGAAATTTTACATTATTTGTTGCACTCTATTCATATCTACAATGCCCTCAAAAAAAAAAAAAGAGAAAAAGATAAAAGATTCACACAGTTGATATAACTATAAGTGTAAAAAAAATTTTTTTTCTTCTATCAGTGCTTTAGAAAAAATTAAATTATATTACAGTTAATTAGAGTTATTAAAGCTTTGTTACTCTATGATTAAATAAATTAATTTTTCAAAAAAAATGATCTGAATAAGTTAGATTTATGCATATTTCTAATATTTAAAATGAGACATGACTTCAAAAAATAAAATTTTAAATTTTGATATCAGAAATCTTATACTTTGTGTTTTATCGATGTATTAATGTATTCAAGAAATATTGAAAATTTATGAAAATTTTAATAAAAATCCTTTTTGACTTTCATGAAGTTAAAAATACATTTCATTTCATTATATATTTTTTAAAAAAAATGTAAACTTTGGCAGAAAATTCAGTTTAGAACCTGTTACATTAAAAGGGAAAAAAAACAAAAACATCAACAAAACAGAAAGACAAACAAAAACAAACATCACAATCGATGCAACAACAAGTGTAAAACTGTGTTTGTAATGCCTAGCACGAAAAATGGTTTTAATTTTATTATGTTCTGATTTGTGTTTTTGTATAAATATTTTGTAATTATTATTTCCATGTATTATAGCCTTATTTCGTTTTAATATTTATTTATATGAAAAGAAAATAAGATTAGTATTTCTTATTTTTTCAGCCTCCAAAGGTGACTGATGAAATATTATCTGCAAACTTTCACAATTGGGCTTTTAAAAGTGATGATCCCCTTGATGCATCATATGTCATCTCAGATGGAACTCTAGTTAGTTTACGCATTTATGGTAAGATATTCATTGTATATTGCATGTTTTTAAATCTAAACATATAAATTTTAGAGTATTTTTTCCATTTTTAATGTATTTCATTACCTGTAAACTCATATTTTTATTAAAAAGAATAAAATTTTATGAAGATAATTTTAAAAGATAAAAGCACAGCATAAAAAATTTCAAATCAATATATTTCAGTTGTTAAAATAACATACAAACTTGAATGTTACATTGGAACCTTACCAATGCAAAATACAAAAAGCTGGCGATGAAGTAACTAATGAAGTAAATAAGATATAAAAGTAACAGTGGGTCTGGGGAAAAGATTTCTCTCATGCTTTTTAACTCCATTTTTTTATTGGAGGATCCACTATTAGTTTTATTTATAATTTTTTTTCTTTATCATTTTACTGTATTTCACATGATGGTGATGTTCAGTTTTAGCTTAAAGCTTCTATGTAATTTTAACTACTCATATTTTTTTAAAAAAAATATTTCTTTATGAAGATGGTTTTAAACGATAAAAGCACAGCATTGAAAATTTTAAATCATTATATTTCAGTTGTTAAAATAACATACAAACTAGCTACACTGGAACATTATCAATGCAAAATACCAAAAAAAAGTGATGAAGCAAATAACGAAGTAAATAAGACATTAAACTAACAGTGGTTTGGGTGAAAAGTGCTTTTTGATTCGCACTTCCCTATTGGAGGATCTGCTATAAGTTTTATTTATCATTATCCTGGATTTTGCATAGACGATGATATTCAGTTTTAGCATTGACACTTCTGTGTAATTTTTAGTACTATTATATATATTTATTGTAAATTTTGACTTTGTGCTTTCGTTTTTTGAAACTTAGGTTTAATTATGCAATTTATTTTTAGGACAAAAGTATGAATTTTTTGTGAGTTTATTAGAAAATATTGAAAAGAGTGTGACCATAAATTCTTCATCTCTGAGCACTACATCATCTGTTAGCACACCTGAACAAAAGCCTGTGTCAGAGTATCCACTTTATGGTTATATAAATCAGAGTAATATCAGTAAAATTATTCAGATTGCTGGCACTCAAATGTGTAACTCAATTCATGTTGATCGTCCATATTTAAGAAATCCTGATAGTTTATATTTGGATTTTCCCGCACCTACTTTGGAGGGTTTAGGGTAAATATTTTTAGCTTCATTTTTATGCATGACTTATGAATCTTTTGTTTTTTTGTATGTAGTTGATAAAATTAATTGTTGTTAAATAATAATGTCATCTTGACAAATTTTAAACAAACTATATCTTAGTTGATTTTAAATATAAATCATTAAAATGCAAATCAGTTAAATATGAGGAATTTTAATATATTATTAAAATTTATGTTATTGAAGATCTTTTTCTTTTAAAGAAGTGATCAATGATGTTTTTTCCCCCGTCTTTCTTCAAAAAAAAAAAAATCTTTTTTTTGAGAAAAGATTAATTATCATTTTTTTTTATTATTTTATTAATTATCATTGTTAACGAATTTTTTTTTATAGCATATAATTTTTTTTTATCTGAACTAGCTCTTGTAGGGAAAATCTTAATTTTTTTTCTCCTTCATTTTCTTAAATTTCAACTCATTTATTAATTGAATAAAGTAATTGCAGTTATAAATTTTTTTAAATCATTTTATGTATATACAGTCAAACCCCGCTATAGTGAACCTTCAAGATACCGAAATTTCGGTTCACTATAACCGGGAGTTCACTATATCCGTTACGCAGGCAATTTCACTAATGGTTCCCAAACTCCTCCCTTTTATTACATTATATTCATATAAATGACTGAAAAATATTATGTAGTAGCAAAAAATGTGTTATTTTTCATCACTCTTCGTCTTGCGTACAAATAAAAATTAGTAATCGTTAGCTGATGAGCAATCCTCAACATCAAATATGGAAACACTTCCCGACTCTCAGATAATTTTTCCTGAATTTCTGTTATTCCGCTTTTTAAACATGTCTGACCTGCCATTAGAGCACATAAAAGTAGTTTCCATAGATGGTTTTAAAAAT
>NC_092207.1:91592938-91681928 GCF_043381705.1 Parasteatoda tepidariorum
TTGTTATTAAATGATAGAATTCACTAAAAGTACATAAATATGTAATAAATAAAATAATTTTTTGATAAAAATGATAAATGAGGTTTATCTATTGTCAATACATTGGTCACTTTCATTTACTCCTGAAAAAACAGCCAAAAAACATAATTTTTGTAACTGGGCGGGGCTACCTGACGCATTTTGAAAAGAGCTGAAAAACATGTTTTTTTAAATTTCTATTTTTTTAAGTTAAACTATTCTTTTTTTGGTTTATTCTCTTTGCATTATTTAATTATATGGTCAAACAATAGAAACATACAAAAATATTGATTATTACTCAGTATTATACAGAAATATAAGCAATACTCCTTAAGTGAGCGGGGCTACCCGACTCTCCCCTATATATATTTAAAAAGAAAATGTTTTTCAAGTTTTAATTATACTTTTTTTAATGTTAAGATTTTTATGTTTATATTAATTTTTATCAAGATAATAACTTAAATACCTTATTAAAAATATTTTTTTTATAAGTAATGAAGTACAAATTGAAAAATCATATTTATATAAAGTACATTTTCTTCTACAAAAACTTTTATGTCCCATATATTCTTTAATTTATTGTTTGTTGTTTGAGATTCCCACTGTAGCTAGTTTGAAAAATTTAACTATTTACAGATTTATGTGTCATATTTAATTAATTTATTTATTTTATCATTCATTAAGTAAGGTTCCAAGTCATTTAACATAAGTTTCAATTTACATCTTCATCAATTTATACCAATGTTTTAATAGTTCTTAATTTATTTTGAATCATAAGATGATTTTATCAGTTTTACAGAAAAGATCAGGGAGATAGTACTCTATTTTATTATTTAAAATACATGTAGTTACATATACATTCCACTACATTTCCACTGCTATGAATTCTTCTACATTTCCTCAATTCTAGAAATTTTCAGCTAAAAAATAAATGCCACATAAATAAATAAAATAAGTAAAACCTGTAAAAAAGAAAAGGGATGATACATCTTCTATAATTTTACGTTGACATAGAGTTACTAATTTTAAAAAAAAATCGAATGTGTCATTGATATGTCTATTAAGCCACAATCTTATGTTAACCTTTGCGTCTGGCCAAGGTGTTCCTTTTGAGTTATTGAGAGGGAGTTTTTAAGCTATTAATCAACTAAATTAAAATCTCCATTCCTAATGTGGTAACAAAATTATGTATTTTTACCTTTATCCACTGGTTTCATAATCAGTAAATAAAAAAACATTTAGATTTCTCTTGAATCGTGAATTATATGTTTTGTTTATGAAAGTTTAAGTGAATCAGAGTTTTCTCTTTATGAGTATAGTGTAAGTATTATTTAATTAAAATGATCTCAATAGTTATTTATACTTAATACATGAAAAAACTGTTCTTAACTTTTCTGAAAAGCCAACATTAATTCAATTTTAATAATCCTAAGGAATCAGTTTTTTTATTTTTAAATTTTGAGAAAGTTAAGTTCAGAATTATTCTAAATTCAGTCTTTTTGCTATTCTAGTTTGTAATATTTACATTATTATTAATTTAGAGTCTATGAAATTTTTCTTCATAATTTTAATGTATATTAATATAGTTTTAATATTTCAGGGGTGTGAAGAAGCTGTCTGAACAAGCTTTTGAAATATTAGAGTTTTGGCTAAAGCTTCGACCTCTCAGTTATGTTTCAAATCATCCAAATACTTTTAATGGAAGCTTATTAATCTGTGGTCCAAAAGGTGTTGGTAAAAGTTCATTTGCTACAGCTCTTTGTAAGAAATTAGCTAATCATTACCATGTTTTTGTTAAAATCATCTCTTGCTTACCATATAAAGGTGAGTTCAACCACAGTCTTTATTTTTTTACAATGTTAGATACAAAGTTAAAGTAGAACGCAACTGTCACATTTTTTTTTAAACTACATGTTTTTAAGTGAATAATTGTGATGTTTACTTTCAGGTCCTTGTATGGTGTGGTAAAACTTTATGATCTTTGTAATTTAATTTGAATCATATATTTATTAATTTTAAGTCTTAAAATGATCAGATTTTGTATTTTACTGATTGGATCTTATTATTATATTTATTTTCTTTATGAAGAAAAAAAATGTAAGCTTGTTATATATTATAAGACAGTATCTATTTCTAGTTATAAGAACCATAATTATGTCACACTTGGTGGGGGGAAGGGGTTTGTGAAATTTTGACAATGGTGGCTATAAGAAGTGTGAAATCTCATGTTTTAGTTAAAAAAGAAATATTTAAAATCACTTTCTAAATACTTTTTTAATTTATTTTTTTTCATATTTTTTTCACTAAAATAAGAACTTATACAATAATAATTATCACAAACATAACGAAAACAAATAGTTAAAGTTTAAGAAGGAAATTTTAAATGTGTTTTATAACATTGTTTAATTGAACTGCTAGAATCAGCTGATATAATACAGTGTCACATGTGACAATGGGTGTTTCCCTTAATTTCTATACAGTTGTTAGAAGAAACAATTTAAATAAATAATGTTTCTAGTTTCAAAATAGTTTTATTGATATTTTATGCTTGAATTAAAGAAATAAGAAAATTATTCTGTTGCAATTTTCTAAATATTTTTGTCATTGATGTGTAATTCCAGAACATTAAAATATGTTTCAAAATTTTCAATCAACAAAAATTTATATTTCACCATGTTATTAAATAATTAGTGCATAAATCTAACAAAGAACACTGTAATAACTTTCAACCTACTAATCAGATTTCCAATTGCTAAGAGGTTTCCATTTCCTACCCTTAAATATGTTAATTAATTTGCGCAAATGATATTTTAAGTTTAAAAAAATTTCACACCCAAAACATGCTTTGTATAAATTAACATACATTTCCCATCAATCCCACAAATTAAAGGGGTAGTCAGAACCTGGGAAACATAATTCCAATACTTTGGTCTGGAAAGCAGCTAAAAGTTTGAATTCCCTTTATGTTGATTTCACTTTTTGTACATTTTGTTATACCCCTGGAAGTGTTAAAGTTAATCACACAATATTTTGCACATAAATTATAAAAGTGATTTATCTAAAGGTAATTTAATGCTGAAAATGTTTAATATTTTTTATTATTATCATTTTGGTAGAAATTTTTTTAATTGCAAAGTGCACAAGTTTTTATTTCATTTTAAGGTATGTAAATTCATTACATTATTGTTATGTTACACTGCCGCATGTCTCCCATAACTCTCCACTCAACAGCTGTGTAAATTTAAATGACAAAATCCAAAATTGGAATAGAGTCCATAGAATAGTTTTTGAGAAGTGAAACTTAAGAAATGCAACATTTTTGAAATTTTAGTACTCAGATAGAGGATTTCTATCGAATTTTGTTTTTTAACATTTAAAATTACCTTATTTAAAATTATGTAAAAAAAATTTTTAAACCCTACAGTTAAAAAATGTTTCAACCATGACTAAATTAAATAAAAGTAATGAATAATCTTAAAAAAAATAATAATTTACATAAAATAATATTTGAATAAATGAGACCTTTGAATATTAATCCTATGAATAATAATTGTATGAATACTATTTCTATTTATTACAATACTAATTACATTACTAATACTAATTCTATGAATACTATTTTTTTTATTACATTGTGATATTTTGATTGTGTATCTGTTCGTAATATTTTGCAGAGCTTAGCATTCAGATAGAATCATGTTTTTGCATGAACTAAAATTCAAAAATTGGAATAGAATCTTTATAATAGTTTTTAAGCAGTGAAATTTTAAAAGTGCAATATATTTGAAATGTTAATTCTTAGAAACTATTTAGAGGATTTCTTTCAAATTTTGTACTTTTACATTTAAAGTTACATAGTCTAAAATTATGTAAAAAAATTAAAAAATGTAAACGTTACAGTTCAAAAATTTTTCAACCATGATTAAATTAAGTAATAAAGTAATTAATTAAGTGAAAAAAAATTTCATGAAATTATCTTTGAATAAAGGAGACCTTTGAATATTAATCCTATGAATACTATTTTAATTTATTTTGTTTCGATACTTTGATTGTGTATCTGTTTGTAATATTTCACAGAGTTAGCATTCAGGCAGTATCATGTTTTTGCAAGAGTTTTGCTTAATTTACTGTTGAACAGTTAATTAACTGTATAGCTAAGCTGAACTATTCATGCCAATTAGTTGTTATTATTTATTTAAATAGTTAATCAACTTAATTTCTAAGTTAACTATCACCATAAAAGAACTAAAATAGTTTAATATATTTTCTTCCAGTCTTCTATGTTTATATAATTTATTTGTGAATTTATTCATCGTTAGCAGGAAATATTGAATTGAAAAAATGAAGCATTCTAAATAGTTGAATAATTGATTAGATCCACTGGATATTACATTATTGTTTTGTAAAAAAGTTCTCAGTGTGTTACTCACTTATGTGTTATATATGTATATATATTCATTCATTCATTCATGAAAACTGTTTATTTTACTGTTTTTAAGGAAAGCGTGTAGATACTATTGCAAAAAAGTGGGATGAGTGCCTTATAGAAGCAGCTTATTGTCAGCCATCAGTTATATTGTTTGAAGATCTTGACTTTATTGCTGGTTGTCCTACATCACACGAACAAGAAGCTGGACCTGATGGATTGTATTTTTCTAATATTGTACAAGGTAAGTAAAATAGATATGATTAAAACTAATGAGAAATTCTTATAAATATTTTATTCTCTTCTGATAGGTTTGATTTTAAAACCATTATTCACATATGAATTTGCTTTTTCTTTCTGAAAATTTAATTTGTATTAAAAATCACTGGATTTTACCTTACTCTTCATCTATTTACAAAGCATTAGAAGAGGTGGAGATAGTTTTAAGTGGAGTATCATCATGTTTTTACTCACTGTCATTAATTTTGCTTTCTCTGAAACCGATTTTTCACTTTCATTGACAAAAATTTTTAAGTTCTGTTTTGTTTCTTTGAACAACGAAAAGCAAAATAAATTACTCCAATGGTGAAATTCACACCACTGGTTTATAGCCGAAGCTTATATAATCCAGGATTTAATTATTGGCAACCATTGTGAATGTGCAGCGAAGTGCACTATTGTGACTGAGAGTCCTTTTATTAGTGTGATGGGAAAGTTTGGAGAGAGAAGTACTAGCTAAGGTGCTGTCAGGGTTCATAGTTGTCCTGGTTTTCGTTATGAAAAATATTTCAACCTCATTTGTCCTGATTTTTAGTTTTTTGTCCTGATATTCTTGATTTTTCTGTGTGTTCGGTACATCCCACTTTCTTAGAATATAATTGCATATTTTTTAAAAATAAATCTGACGAATTGTAGTTTGATTTTTGATAAAACATCTTTTTATTTTAATAATGCCAGTGGAAATTGCAAAATTTAATAGTTCAAATTTGGGATCGAATACTAATTATATACATGTTTCAGGCCTTACTCAGGGGATTCATTTTTTAAACCTTTTTGGGAATTCGCAGTCATTCTTTGTAAAGAAACAAATGATCAATTAACAAATTTTATATTATCAAATTTTTATGGTGATGAATTTAGGGATTGTTTGCTTATTAATTATTTTAAGCGAATGCATTAATAAATATGTAGGATGGATATTTGTAGTTTCGCAAACTATTGATGTGATTTGAAAAATATATGGATGTATTATATATCCTTCATGTCTTATTGATTAATTTATTTTTACTCATTTCAGCTTTCATACATTTAGAGAATAAAGTGAGAAATTTTGATGGCAAATTGTGTATCATTGCTACAGCCCAGTCTACACATTCTCTTCACCCTCTTTTAATGAACACAAAAGGCAGGCATATATTTCATCACACCATTGACATTAAACCTCCAGATGTGGTATGTTTCTTTATTTTAATTTTTATTTAAAATAAATTAAGTTAATTTCACTCTTAGTGTTTTATAAGTTTTTTTTTATGTATTGCGAAGTTGAACTGAAGATTGATCACAAAATTTTTTTTATTATTGGCATGCACCCATTTGCCTACTAAAAACCCTAAAAGAGGAAATTCAATCATCTAACGCCATTTATCGATTCTCTCGATAAATGAACTAGGGGAAAAATTCCTCATGACTGCCATCCATAGATATCTTTCCTAAATTTTAAAACGTGAGAAATTTGCAATCTCGCTTAAAATGTGTAAAGGATTGTGGTTTTGAGTCTAACAAAGCATATGAAAAAAGCTTGTTACTGTGGTAAACTAAAGTTACATGTTAAGTATGGCAGGGCTGATTGTGCTCTGGAAAAATCCGGATTTCTGGATTTTTTTGCTAATAGTGATCCGGAAGTTTTCGGAGATCGAAGGTCCAGACATTTAAAAAAAATCATTGATCGTAGAAGTTTCCGGAAATCAAATTTTCAAAGGTGGAACTTAAGAACACAGTTTATTTTATTTGTTTCTAAGGGAGAGTCAGAGAGATACTTTATAAGCTTATATTCTTGATTAATATTCATTTTTTATCAGTAAATAGTTGTCATAATCATAAACTCAAGAAAGAAAGACATGTTTGTAAATTGTAATTACTTCTCCAGGTCATCATAGGTATGTGTAAATGGTATAGGTATGTGTAAAATTTTAAGTATATTTTAAGTAAACCAAGAAATATTGAGGAAAAGGAAAAAAAAAACCTTGTTTAAATTTTTTTCTAATTTTTCAATTTAAATTGNAAAAAAAAAAAAAAAAAAAAAAAAAAAAAAAAAAAAAAAAAAAAAAAAGAACTCAAGAAATTTTCTGGAATTTTGACTTGGGTTCACAATCACCCCTGGTATGGCTTCAAAGGGAAATTTTAAAACAGGCTCGAAAGGAGATATTCCTGGTCTTGAATCATTATGTTCGTCAAAAATGATTAAAAAATTGTAATATCATAAATACTTATATTTTATAATTACTTGCTGTTTATATAAATCACCCAATAAATAATATGCTTTCTTTTATTTGAGCAATGTCATATTCAACCCAAGGCTCGAAAAACAGCCCGTCCGCCCGTCCTCGACTGTCAAAAATTCTCCGCGGGCAACTAATTTCTCGAATCCGACGTCCGCGCGGACGGCCATTTTCCCGTTAATGTTCGTGATACATTTTCAATTTTTGTTATCTTACAAAAGTCTTGTAAGTTACAAGGCAGCAAAATGACCCACAATACAGCAACATACNACCCAATAAATAATATGCTTTCTTTTATTTGAGCAATGCCATATTCAACCCCTTATTTTTTATTGTATAAACATTTACATTTTATATTAATTTTTGTGTTTCCTTGTTTCATTTAAGGGGAAATGTTAAGTAATTAAGTTTTAAAAATGTGAAATTTTTTTTCTCAGGAAGAGCGGGAAGAAATTTTGTGTTCTCTTGTAATTAAAAAAGATCATATCTCTAATCAAAGTATTGAATCTGTCTCTTGGTCAAAAGTTGCTACTAAAACAGAAGGCTATGTTGCACAAGATTTAGATTCACTGGTCGATCGAGCTACCCATGCTGCTTGGGTTAGAAATGGTATGATGTATTAAAAATTTCACTATCTTCATCTAAAAGGTTTTTTTATCTGTATGTTGCATAGCCTATATTAATATATTTTTCACTTTTGAAAATCTTTGATTACCTAAAATCTGGTACTGTCAGAATTATTATCAGTTTTAAAAATATTTAATTCTCCTAATAAAATTGTGTACATTTTTTGTCCCTGTGAGAGGAGTTGAGAGTAGAATGTACAATGTTCTCCTTGATAATTCTAAATATCAAAGAATCCCTTTTCTCATACTTCAAACACATAAAAAAATGTTCATGAATTATCATCAAATTAAATTCAAGTCATTAAAGTAAATTAATCATTTTGCAGAAATTTAGCACTTTGAGGAAATTCAATTTCTTTTTATACATTGTTTAATTCATTCAATTTCTTTTTATTTTTTTATTTTATGTTAGATAACTATTGTAATTTAATATTTTAAGTTTGCTTCCTCCCAGAAAGAAAAATTAAATACTCAGTGACTCCCATACCTGTTCCTTTAAATTTTTAGAGTCACTTTAACTGTAAACGAGAGCATTGTTTAATTTTTATTTTGAATAAAAATTGTTAGGTGTTTTTAAACTCTAAATAGTAGTTCATCCTTAATATTTTTTAATGGAATAACTAATTGAAATTTTTATTGAAGCTGACCTAATGAAATTATTTTCATACTACTTTAAGATATTTGTATGATAACATGAAATGATTTGATAAAACTTAATACAATACCATTTCAAATTTTGAAGTCAAGTAAATGATTCAAACAAATTGTACAGTGCCTTTAAAAATGGACCATCCTGAATAACTTTTGATCTAATGATTGAATCTTCACATTCTAGGATTCAATCTTAATGATTTTAGGGAGTGACTTCAAATATGCTAATTAATTAGTGCATACGATATTTTAAATTCTGAAATCAGACACAAAAACCTACTTTCTCTGAATAAGAATACTTTTTTCCCCATAGGATAAGGCTTTTTGACCCCCGAAATATAGGGGGTAGATGCAATCTGGGAAATACATTCCCCACAGTTGGGCCAGGGGAACGATCCAAAGCTTGGACTTGTTAATATTGATTTTACTTTTTGCATATTTCGCTATATCTCGAGAACTTTTTTGCTGAAATGAACAATTTTTGTGCAATTATGAAATTTATTTATCCTAAGATAATTCTATGCAAAAATAAATTTTAGAAAATATTTATTATTTTTTATTAGTTTATTTAATGATGGTCAAAATATTTTTGAATTGCAAGGTATGCTATTTTTTGCATAATTTTAAAGTATTTAATTTTGTATCGCAAAATATGAAATTTGAATGAAATCGGTTGAATGGTTTCTGAAAAATCGAATTTTAAAGAAGTTGTACATTTAAAATTAATTTTCTCAGTGACTATTCAACAATTTGGCTCAAATTTTGGATTTTGCCATGCAAAGTTAAATAGTTTAAAATGATGCAAAAAATTTTAATCCTTACAATTCAAAAATTTTTTTTGACTATCATTGTATAAAATAATAAATAGTTACTGAAATGTTTTTTTTAGAATTGTCTTTGAATAAATAAATTCTATAATTGTGAGCAATGTGCAAAAATTAAAATTAACATTAAGAGGTCCAAACTTTGGAGCGCTCTTCTGACCAAACTAGGGAAACCATTATTCCCAGATTGTAGCTGCCCCCTTATATTTTAGGGTTCAGAAATCCAAATCCCCTTCGAATCCGTATGTTTTCTCATGGAAAGTTTGATTTTGAGTCTGATTGTGTAACTTAAAATATAGTTTTGAAATCATCCACTCAAACCTTTGAGATTGAGTCCTATAACTTGAAGATCCGATCATTAGATAAAAAGTTATTCAGGGTGGTCAGCGACCTCATCACAGTCAGACAGAGATTATTATTGTAAAAATTCAGCTTATTAAACAAACATGTTAGAAAATATGCTAATATAAGGTCTTTACTCATAAAAATTTGAATGTGTTTAAATGTGTTTAAATTTGAATTACATTTCATATAAATTTTATATAGTTTCTTAGAAAAATGGAAACAGTTAAGCTTGGAATTAAACAACAGAAAAAAATTCTTTGCTTTCTTTGTTTCTTCTATCAATTCATAATTTTAATTTTTATTAGAAACTAGTTCAGAGTGTTTTAAAAAAGAAGTCTCAGCAATTTCCCTCCATTTGTTCGCTTGTTTTTAAAGTTAAAAAAAAAAAACTTGACTGAACATCTTATCTGCAGTTGATGTAATAATCTGCAATGGCCCCTGGTGTGCTGGAGGGTTTCTGTTGCTGGTGTTACAGCCTATTCTATATAAATTTAATTTAGTTTCAAAATGAATTTTTTTAGTCTTTTACTCAAAAATTAACTAAATTTTAAAATAGTTTGAGCATAAGAAATAAAGGATTACTTTAGCATCCTTTGTTTTTGATTGTAGAATTTAGAGCTTGTTTTTTTGTCTAGAAAAAATTGTTTTATTTTTATCTTAATGAAATTTTTAAAAGTCTATTTAAAAGTAAAGACATTTTCCTGATATTTAATTATTTGAATATGATTTTAATTTAGGTAATAGTTAAATAAATTTAATATTACCATTAAATGAAAAATTTTTGAAAGTCACCATATTGTGATTAAATCTTCTCTTAAACTCACAATAATGTTATTTTAATTGATTAATAATCTATTTAATTTCTTTATTTTTATATATTGCTTTAAATTTGTAAAAAAAAAATGTCTTTGTATTTCGTTAGCTGATAGTGATAAAGCACTTGAAGTGATATTAAATGTGGAAGATTTGGAAATGGCATTGGAGGGGTATATTCCTTCTTCCCTGCAGGGAATTCCTCTTCAAACACATGAGCACAAGTCTTGGCAGGATGTTGGAGGTTTAAGTGATGTAAAAAAAGTTGTTCAGCAAATTATCACTTGGCCTATAAAGGTAAGGCATTAAAGATAACTCTTTATATTGTTATGTATCCTCTTACTTAAAAATGTGTAGAATACATTCCAATAGATTTGCTTACAATATAAATGTATAAAGTAATTCACAAATGAATGAAAGCTCTTTTTATGAATTCATATTTCTTAAAGTTTTTTTATATAATTTTGTTTTGTTTTGTTATATTCCTGAAATAAGTAGTGAAACAATTTGGAAGTCAACATAAACAGTGTGTTTTGAGTGTTATGGGTAAAAGATGTACAAAGTTTTGATTAATTTTTTTGCTATTCTTGTGACCTGTGAGTTGTAGCTGTATTTTAGTTAGTTTTTTTCCTCACAAATATGTAAGATTATTCCAGCAATGTTTTTTCCTTTATTTATTTATTTAAGACACTATACATTTATTCCTTTTATACTATACATTAATTGCCTAAAATTTTAAAAGAAATGAAAAATATAAATAACATCCTTACAGATCAGATTGAAGTGTTAATTATTTTAAAGTTGAAGCAGAAATATTAGTAAGTTATACAGTTAGTTGCTATTGGTGAATGAGTTAGTTACAAATCAATTTTTTCTTGTCTATTTCCATATAAGTCTATTTACATAGAGTTGTTATAAAAAAAAATTACAATCGATATAACAATGTTTAATATTGGGCAAAAAAAATCATTTGGAAGTATTCTCTATTTCAAGGGTTTAAAAAAAGGTTTACATATACTTGTGTATACTCCAATATCAGATATAAAGTTTGTGCGCAGTGTGTAACATTCTGGCAGTTGACATTTACAAAGCTTTCATTTAATGAAGGTACTTGTCGAATTCAGGGTTTTGTTAAGATTTAAATCTTACAGTTATTTAGTGGTCATGTGGTTAGTCACCAGAGGGCAGAGTTGTGGCTTGGCACATCTTGCATAACATATATTTTTATTGGAGTTAGGAGAAGAAACTCATATCATAAATGGTATCAATGGAAACATGATAGCTGATTGTTCTTCGTCTTGGAAAATGACTCTGAGTGCTTAGAATTCCGGGAAGTTAAATGTTTGAACGTCTTGTATAACATATATTTGTATTCTCAATTGCATTGTAATGGTTACATTTATGTATTAGTTGTTGGCATCATCATCAATTATATGCAAATTAGGTTGAGGTTAAAAGACAGGTAGTTTAAGGTCTCTCACCCTATCTTTTAGGTAGTGAAATCTCCGTGTTCTCTTACGTGTAATCTTGTTTGCGGAACTTTCTGCTGAGACAGAAAAATATAACGAAAATTTTTCATTTGCCATATTGCTTTCTGCTCGTTTCATGTGAGTTAGGACAAGAAACTCTTATCGTAAAATGGTATGAGTAGAAGCATGTTAATTTATTGTCCTTTGTCTTTGAAAATAACTCCAAGTGCTTACATGGTGTGTAGCATTTTAAAAAGTGCTTAAAGGTGTTTATTTTCGATTTTCGTTTTTTAAAAGCCCTTAAAGGTGCTTTTTTCATTGTTTTTTTTAAAAAAGTGCTTAATTTCCCCTCTTTGAAAATGAGATTTTTTTTTCTTCACCGTGTCAATTTTCGCACCGTATTATGCAAAAGCTTGCTTTTCACAATTCATTCAAACACAATCTATTTCAGCGTACCGTCGGTCCATAGCATATAAAAGCGCCAATTATTTTACAGGTTTGATGAAATACTTGCGAGTCCAGATGTGAGCTGGGTTCATTGAGATTATTGCACTCTCATGTGCAACTCTGCTGCATTTTGCAAGATATTCTCAATTTCAAGCTTCATCCCCCCCCCCTCTGAAATCGAACCGAAAAGTCTCTTGATCATATTTTAATGGCTAATATAATCAAGAAAAGAGTTCCTTTTCAAAAACTAGTTATTTTATCATGATCATTAAAAGTCTGAAAATTATTTTGCATTTTGTTAATGTATATGGTGCTTAGAAATATTTGAGTGCTTAAAAAGTACTTAAAAGGTGCTCATTTTTTATTGAAAGATTTGGCTACGCACCCTGTTTAACTATGAGTTTAACTAATCATAAATTTATGTTTTTATGAATAAAAATTCGTAAAATAAAGTATAGTGTGACTGTTTTCTTAAACGTTAGGTAGATTGGTTGGATGCAGTAGGGGCTTCATTGTTGGGCCTTCACCATTATTTTGTTGTTATTGACCACAGGCGCTACCTATTNTGTGTATAATAAAAAATGCTTTTTCCAATCAAACTAACATAAAATAGTTCAAGTTGCTGAATGCAAGTTGCTTAAAATTATCAATTATTAAGCTAAAATAAATATAGATGAAAGGAAACGTTCTCTGAATAAGGAAACCGTTCAAGCATTTTGTGCAGGCAATGCAGATATTTAATAGTTGTTAATTCTTTGTTCACAGCAGATATTTATTTAATTAAAAATCTTTTTGTTGCGTAAGTGGCTGTTAGAGAGCAGCACTGATTGCATGAAATTTGAAGTTTAATCTCATTATATTGTGACTTGAGTTATTTTTATAGCAATCACTTGTAGACTGTTGTGATTCTTCATGTTCTCATTGTTTTATTTTTATCACTTGATTTCTTTTTTTAGTATAAATTTTTCTAATTTTGTTAATAAATATTGTTTCAGTACAAACAAATTTTCAAGAACTACCATTTGAAGCCACAGACTAATATTCTATTGTATGGGGCTCCTGGAACAGGAAAAACTTTGCTGGCAGGAGTAATTGCGAATGAATGTGGACTGAATTTTATTAGCATAAAAGTAATATCTGACTAGTTTTATTCTCATTCCTTTACTAGTAGTTGATATGATATCTCTCTTTAAATATTTTCCATTGGACAAAACTTGCTTCATATTTTTAACCCTTTGACGGCTATGAACGAGTTCGGTTCGCAATCAAATCGTGCTTCGTAATGTGCGCAAACGAGTTCCGCTCGGGAGCAAGATTTCACCGTAATGGTAAGTAGCGAGCACTACCTCGCATAGTGAAATTTTTCGCCAATGCGCGCTGACGAGCTGAGCTTGTTCGCCATTATTATTCAGCATTGATTATGTTAAAAACGTAGTTAGTTTTACTGTCTACAGATGGCAGTACGAGTTCCAGGAACTTCTTTTCATAATGAAGGGGGAATTAATTTTTTTACCTTCTTCTTTTTATGCGTATTTTGGCGTGTTTTTTTAGGGTGTTTGTAATGTAAAATGGCTGAAAAGCGAAAGTTAGATAATTATGATGATGATTATGATTGTGATACAGAAAGCTTATCAAGTTTTGAGTCTGGCAAAGACTTTGTTCAGAGTATTTAGGTAATTACTGTATTTAAATTCTTCATAAAGTTATACATTAGTTGTATTTATTTAGTCTTTTCAATTTAATATTTGTCTTGTATTTATAATTAACTATTATTTATATAATTGATTATAATCATTTATAATTTACTATTAATAATTATAATTTATTAATTATTTTAAAGAATGTATAAACTGTTATTTATGTACTACAAATACTTTAAGAAATTTTTAAAACGCTTGAGGCAAGCTATCTACGGCACCGCCAGAGAAGGGTGAAATTTTAGAAAGAACGGCGGGGGAAAACAGCTGCCACTTTCGACTACTGTTTGCTCGTAATGCTGCACAAATTAATGAAACGAAAACTGCTCGTTTCCCTAACCGTCAAAGGGTTATGTACAGAAGACCTTTATTTAACATAACTCTGAAATACGCACATTTTTAAATGTTTTAAAAAAATTTTTTGATGCAAATTACTTTAAAATTCAAAAACATGCACTTAAGTCTTGTTTAAAGAAGAAAAAAGAATGAAATTATAAAGTGAATAGAAGTAATAACAAAAAATTTCATCAATTTTAAATTTACTTTATACCTCTTAGCAAATAGTTTTTCTTGTAGCCTGTGAACAGTTAATGGCTTTGTTCATCTTTAGATTTTCCTTCAATGGGGATTTTTTTGTTTACACCCACAGAGTTAAAGTGGTCTAAGAAGGTTTGCGGTTTATATAATTGGAATATATAGATCTACAGAATAATTATTTTTCAAAAAAATAATCATCCTTTTTGTTAATAACTTTTTATAATTTGGAGTAAAATTATGTTTTATTGATTACTTGAAATTTAAAAGGTCAGCTTCTGCATTATTTTTATTAATCTAAATAAAAAATCTGAAGAATTTTGTGTTATAAGTACTTATACTATGTGAACATTGTAAAGCTATTTAAACTTTGTTATTGAATTTGTTAGATGATCAAATATTATTTTGTTAGATGATTAAATTTATTATTTGTTTACTGTATATAGCAAATTTTTAAAAAGGAAAATAATATTGTAAATCATTGTTTCATTTTTTTGCTGATGATTAGCATTTTAAATTATAGGGTCCTGAACTTCTGTCTAAATATATTGGTGCTAGTGAGCAAGCTATTAGAGATCTTTTTAAAAGGTAATAAATGTTTATGTCCATAGTTTTTAATGTGTTTTTCGAACTCTGTTGCGCCACAAAATAATATTTCTTTGCATTATAATATGCTATTTTTATAACTGCTTTGAATTTACAATAGTTCATGTTGACTTTTAGGTCAAGTTAAGCCTATTTTAAGACAGCACCCTTTGCGATAATTATGAAAATGGTGCATAATGTCAATTCAGTAGTCAAGTCATTTTTGTTAAAATTAAAAGCATGTTTGATGTAATTTTTTATTATTTAAAAAGTTACTCTAACACTGCCTGAGCCATGGTGACTCAGGGTATAGAGCGTTCACCTTCCAATGAGGTTAACCGAGTTTGAATGCCAGCAATAGCTTGTTGATATGTATTATACACCCTCTTGCACTAACCACAGTGGTAATGTAAAATATCCTCAATGGTAGACAGATCATGGGTTAGTGGTAGACAGATCATGGGTTAGTGGTAGACAGATCATGGGTTAGTGGTTAAACAGATCATGGGTTAGTGGTAGACAGATCATGGGTTAGTGGTAGACAGAGGGTTAGTGGTAGACAGATCATGGGTTAGTGGTCAAACAGATCATGGGTTAGTGGTAGACAGATCATTGGTTAGTGGTAGACAGATCATGGGCTGGTGGTAGACAGATCATGGGCTAGTGGTAGACAGATCATGGGCTAGAGGTAGACAGATCATGGGCTAGTGGTAGACAAATCATGGGCTAGTGGTAGACAGATCATGGGCTAGTGGTAGACAGATCATGGGTTATTGGTAGACAGATCATGGGCTAGTGGTAGACAGATCATGGGTTAGTGGTAGACAGATCATGGGTTAGTGGTAGACAGATCATGGGTTAGTGGTAGACAGATCATGGGTTAGTGGTAGCCAGATCATGGGTTACTGGTAGACAGATCATGGGTTAGTGGTAGACATATCATGGATTAGGGGTAGATAGATCATAGACTAGTGGTAGACAGATCATGGGTTAGTGGTAGACTGATCATGGGCTAGTGGTAGACAGATCATGGGTTAGTGGTAGACAGATCATGGGTTAGTGGTGGACAGATCATGGGCTAGTGGTAGACAGATCATGGGTTAGTGGTAGACAGATCATGGGTTATTGGTCAAACAGATCATGGGATAGTGGTAGACAGATCATGGGTTAGTGGTAGACAGATCATGGGCTAGTGGTAGACAGATCATGGGTTAGTGGTAGACAGATCATGGGTTAGTGGTAGACAGATCATGGGTTAGTGATAGACAGATCATGGGTTAGTGGTCGAACAGATCATGGGTTAGTGGTAGACAGATCATGGGCTAGTGGTAGACAGATCATGGGTTAGTGGTAGACAGATCATGCGTTAGTGGTAGACAGATCATGGGCTAGTGGTAGACATATCATGGGTTAGTGGTAGACAGATCATGGGCTAGTGGTAGACAGATCATGGGTTAGTGGTAGACAGATCATGGGTTAGTGGTAGACAGATCATGGGTTAGTGGTAGACAGATCATGGGTTAGTGGTTAAACAGATCATGGGTTAGTGGTAGACAGATCATGGGTTAGTGGTAGACAGAGGGTTAGTGGTAGACAGATCATGGGTTAGTGGTAGACAGATCATGGGTTAGTGGTAGACAGATCATGGGTTAGTGGTACAGATCATGGGTTAGTGGTAGACAGATCATGGGTTAGTGGTAGACAGATCATGGGCTAGTGGTAGACAGATCATGAGTTAGAGTCCCCTTGCCGTGAGTCTAACCGTAGGAGGTTTTCTTCACCATGTAACACAAATGTGTGTTGATTCCATTAAAAAGTCCTTCACAAAGACAAATTTATCCCGATACTTGGTCCAGGAGTTCCCTTGTTTTCTGGATTGAGCTCAAAATTACAAGGTTACAGAGTAGAACATTAGTAGTCGTAAACTCACAAATTGGATACCCTGTTCAATGAGGGTTATAATCTAACACTGCCTTATCTGGCTCATAAAAATTAAGAAAAATTAAGAATCATTCATTGGCTACAATTATTTTTATCTAGTTAGAAATACTTGCTTGACGATTTAAAAAAAAATACTTGTCCATTCTGAAACCCACACAATTATGTACAGCAAAATAGTATATATAGTTTAAAATTATAGCCTTGCTTCAAATGTAAGTCACTTAAACTGTGGCTCTTTCATTGTTTCTTAACCAAAGTGCTTTGAAAAACACTGTAATTGTAGTAATATTTTCAGTTAAATCTAATAGTGCAGCACAATTTAGTCTGATCTTTTATAATTTTTGATTGCATTTCTGCTTAGAAGCTTACATTTGTTTGCTGAAATTTTGCAGTTTAGAATCTGAAAAAAAAAATTATTTTGTATATTAAAAAAATATTTTTATGAGAAGGTTTGCTTACAGTGTAAGCTTATAATGAATGATGAGGAAAAATTAATTTTTGATACATAATTACCAGCTCTCATTATTTTTGCATTAGTTTTCAATTGTTATAGATGATAGTAATATTATTTATTTTTTAAATTTTATGACATTCAGTTAGAACTTACAAAAAAATGCAATTTTTCAATAAATTTTTTTTGCTTTTAATTTTATTCCAAACAAAATGTATTAAAAATTTATTTGTTTTCTTATAGGATACTATGAAACAGTTAAATAGGGTAGATTATATAGAAATAATAAATGTATTTGAGTATCTGCGTATGCCTCATATATGTTGTTACATAAGCTTACAATTAAAATTATGATATAATATGTAATTACCAATTTTGATTTAGTTTATTAAAATTTTTCAAGGGGCTCTTTATTTTGTAGGAACATGAAACTGAGAACACTGTAAAAAATTTAAATTATGCATCTTTATTTTAAAACTTCTTTTATTTTATGTATTAAACTATTGGCTTTTCAATGTCTTGTTGTTAATTAAATTCATTTATTTTTGTTTTAGAGCTACAGCAGCAAGACCTTGCATTCTTTTCTTTGATGAATTTGATTCTATTGCGCCTAGGTATGTTTATTTAACTATATTTTTCTTTTAAAACGTTTGTGATATTTAATAATTATTTTTTTGTCATATTTTAAATATAAAAAAGGACATAAATAAAAGGTGTGAATCAATTTAAATAAAAAAAAAACATTGTGTCATATTTTCTTGCTAAGGAGATCATATTAATTGTTCAGAATTTTAACACTGATGTGTTTAAAATTTTTAAAAAGTTTTATCTCCATTACAATGAATTATTTTTTCAATAATAATAGTATATCTATACTGTTTGAGGAGTAAAACCTAAATTTTTTAAAGAAAAAAAATTTGGCAATTGTTTTTTTTATGCTTTAACTTGCTTCGTTAATTTTAAGTACTTCAAAGTTATTATAATAAAAGCTTTATGAAAAGAAAAAGTTTTAATTTTTCTAGTGAACAATGTTTGTTTCAAAATATGTTTTGAAATTCTAATACATGTCTACAAGTCTAACTTTGTAATAGAATATAGTATCTCAAATATTAGACCTTTAGGAAATTTTTTTATTATAAAAAATTTTTTGGAAATTGAGTGATGAAAATATTTTATTCTATATCCCATATAAAAAAGCATTCTTCCATTTTTCATAAAATGCTTTTTTTTAAAAAAGTTTTTTATATAAATTATTTTAATGATTTTTCACAAAACTTAAATGAATACACATATTTTGATCTAAATTTGTCTGTATAATTTAGGCGTGGTCATGATAGCACAGGGGTAACTGATAGAGTTGTGAATCAGTTATTGACTCAGTTAGATGGCGTGGAATCATTAGAAGGTATGAGCTTATCTACTTCTGTTTTAAATCATGACATGTTCAGTATTAGTTTTACATAATTGCAAACTTTTTTTTGTGCATAAACTCTTTTTTTTTGTTGTTAAAAATATCTTTCTTTTGTTGTTCTTGTTTAAACTATATGTATATTTTTTGTCTTAATATATTGTAATGTTTTGCAGGTGTACACGTGTTAGCTGCTTCTAGTAGACCTGAGTTGATTGACCCTGCATTACTGAGGCCTGGTCGTTTAGACAAATGTATTCTTTGCCCACTTCCATCTGAAGTACGAAATTATTAAAATGAAATCTATATTTATTTAAAATATTTTCTCGGTATTAAAATGAGAGCTTGATTTTGATTACTTTTTTCGTATTGTAATGATTTCCTGATTCAGCAAAATTTTATTATTTCACTTAGTTATTAACAAAAATGTAAATAATGGTGAATTCGCTTTGTTTTTAAATATATATATATACAGTGAAATCTCGGTTAAGCGGATATTCTTGAGACGGAAAAAATTGTCTGTTTATGAGAGTTGTCCGTTTACAGGAAGGGTACCTTAATGATGAAGCTTGACACCGTAAATTGTTTTTGGAATATTTTCAAAGATATAAGAAATAATTAAATAATCTTCAATATCTATCTAACTAACTTAGGTATTTTCCAGGATACGTTGCTGAAAAGATTCTTAGGAATGAAGGGGGAAAAGGTAAATTTACATGGGAATAAACCATAAAAACAAGTTTATTTTTTAAATGAAGACATTTTACAAAAAAAAGAGAAAAAACTAAACTGATATTTGAGGACTATAAGTTATGTGAAAACTGCATTTTTGCTCAATATGGAAACATGGCTCTAGCAGTAAAAAATACTGCTAATTTTTTTTTGAAATATGAATGACTTAGCATGAAAATAAACAATGCTTTATGAATTTTTTATAATACATCTAAAACTGGGTATCATCCTATATTTTTTAATTTATAGTGTTTTTTGTGTTCATTTCAATTGTTGATTTCTTTTACAGATTCAGTGCTTAATTTCAAGAGTTTAAATTTGTTTAAAAATGGCTAATTTTTAACAGGGCTGGCATGATTTAAATCAACTGATTTTGTATTAAAAGAAATAAACACTGGTTTAAGTCAATACTATTTTTGTTTTGTTTTATGAAAGGGTAATGTATGTAAATTATTATTTTATGTTGAAAATTGATTAAAAAGAAAAAGAACTAAATGTGGTTCAAAGGGATGTGAAAATTAGAGCTTTCCTTTAGCAATGTGCATTTGCTATTTAATAAACACATTTCAATTTAGGTTTATTTAACTTTATTTATATAGGTTTATATTTTAGTATAACTTTATTCTTAATTAATATATTTAAAATTAAAAGAAAATTTGTTATTATTAGCAGTAGTTAAATATGTATGTCTTTTGACTTCCTTAAAATTTGTAATAATTACCAATAATCAACTATATTTATATTTTGACTTCTTTTTATATAGGAAGAGAGACTGGACATTTTAAAATGCTTGTCCTCCAGGTTGCCTTTAAATGAAGATGTTGATTTTCAATTTATTGCTGCTAAAACAGAATATTTTTCAGGAGCTGATTTACAGGCCTTATTGTACACTGCTCATATTGAGGCTCTGCATGATGCTCAAAGCTCATCCACTAGTAACTTGCTTGTTTTTACTTTCTTTTCTGATTCATTATAAATGATGTAATTTTTGATTGTTAATGAGACTAAAAAGGCTGATGTTATTATTTAACTCTTTTATCACGTTTATTATCTTATTCCAGATTTATTACTGTTTAATTGATGTCTGTCTCTGTCGTTTGCATACATGAGACATAGGAATGGGGTTAGGGTGCCAAAAAATAAAAGTTAGATTATCATGAATATTAAAACAAGAATTATATTAAAAATATAATTTAAGTTATATTTTTACAGACTAGAATTTCATGACCATGTAGTAGTTAAGCTATATTTCCATCTTTACCAAACTAAGTAACCTCTGTATTTTAAGGAAGGAAATTCTCTCAAAAATATAAACATGGTGTAGCATAATCTATTTTTTATGATATATATTTTTAAAATCATTATCGAAAGTCCAAAATATATACACTATGGTGTTTTCAGATAAACATATAAGGGTAGAAAAAACGAAAACCGATTTTGTAGTCTAACAAATCATCTTTGAAGAAACCAGGTCATAAAAATTAAAACTTGCCTTATTTGGCCACTGAGTCAGAGGAATTTAAAGGCAATAATAAAGAATTGTTTGCTCAATGATGAGTTTTTTGTGATATATTTGTGTTAACTATCATTTTATGCCTTTTCAGGACGCTATTCAACTGGTTCTAATGATTTATCGTACAAAGTTGCTAGCAACAAATTACTTTTTATGCCTGCAATAGAAGAAGGTTTAAAAACTCCTACTTATGAAGATGGCCAGAAGATTATTCAAGATGTAGGTTGCTATTTTTTATAATGGTTAAATTTTTTATTTTCTTCCTTAAAAATGTTATTATGTAAAATTATTGCATTGGTCAAAGCATATTATGTTTCCTACCCCCAAGTTTCTTAATATTATATTCATTTCTTTAAAGCTGTGTTACCTGTTTTTAGCTTATTTTAGTTTTAAATCTGAGGTTCTTACTGAATAAATAAATACCATTAAAAAATGTTTATAAATGCTTGGTCTCATCACTCATTTTTATGGGCTTAGGAAGTCTAATTTTATTTATAAATTATTTATAAAATGTATGTCGAAAGAAATGATTAGATATATTAAATTAGCGTAACAGTATTAATTTAAAAACTGTTAAATAAATTTAAAAACTGTTAAATGAAAAAAGATTATGTTTTACAATGTAAGGTAGTACAGCCCACATTGATGCAACTATTCTTTCAAATGAGACAATCACTGTACAATGGAATGTATTGAGAGAACTTATGATGATATATACTATCCCTCATTAATTTTAAAATGTGCATTGTTTTTTTAAAATTTTTTCAAAAAATATCCATAAGAATAAGCTTTATCTGAATACAGTATTTTGTTCAAACAAAGAAACATATTTGATTGCCTAATATGGTATACACGACGGAATTTAGTCTTTTCTTCCAGTAAAGTCGACATTATGAGATCCAAAGATGGCTTATTATTTATTATTTGGATACAAGATACAGCTGAAAGCGTATAGAGCGCCCTCTGGCATTATTAAAAAGAATGAGAACTTTATGGTGTCAAATAATACTACATTTCCCTTATTAAAAGTAGCTCCTTTTAGAAGTGAGCACTATTCTAGACATTCTGGACAATCTTATTCCACCCCACAGATGATTTTAGCTTCTAACTTTTTTTTATTTCTGATGTACTTGTCCAAATGATTCACCTAACATCAAGTAAACTAACATTTTGAATGATATGATGCAGTAATTAATAATTATTCATTGCATAACATGCAGTAATTATTCATTGCATTATATGACATAAACAACAGAATTCAGTCTTTTTTTTTTTCGAGTGAAGTAGACACTATGAGATTCAAAGATGGCATATTATTTAGATACAAGACTCAGTTGAAAAATTTAGCTCTAAAATTATTATTGTAGGGGAAAGGGCTAAAAACTTATTTTTAACCTTTTTTGAATGACGAATGTTTGATACGAAAATGAAAGGAAGCAGTTTTGGCACTCAACGACTCTCTGCATATTGCATAGAAATGCCATTTTTTTTAATGAGTGATTTTGTTGGTTAAAAGATAACTGGGATGTATTGAAATTAATGAGTGATCTGGTAGCAGGAAACTTTCAGCATGACAACGGGTTATGCTGATTATTTTTCATCTCAAATTTAGAGAGAATGTAGGGGAAATGGTTAAAAAAGTGTAGAGGTGAGGTAAGAAAAAAAAATTAGAATGATAAGAAGTAAAGAAAGAAAATGTTTGTCTATTTTTGTTGATGAAAGTTATGGGATAATTTTTCCTTTTTAAAATTTAAAACAAAATAAAAATGAATTAGGTGCAGCGAATTGGGATTGATGCAGATGTGAAGATTTATTGTATGATCTAAAAATTTTTATAGTCTGGAATTAAAAAAAAAGTCGCCTGGTGATTTAGTAGCGAAAGAGAATTGATTTTCAAAAACTTCAGAATCATTTTTCTTAACCTACTTGACTTGAATTTAAAAAAAAAATTGAAAGAGAAGAAAAAAAAAACTAAAAAATTTTAATTTTTGAAGAACAACTTTAATTCAAGTTGCATCAGGATTGTTATCAAAGTAATACAAATTTTTATTAATGTTACATAGACAAGTTTTGCTTTGTGTATATTAAATTAAGTTCATTTCTTAGGGTAATAGAGTTTAAGTAACTGCATTGGGATTGCTGATAAGTTAGAATTAATGAAGATTTGGTAAATTCTGCCCCCAAGGATGATCAGTAGTGTCATTCATGATGATAGCAGTCACTTAACAAACTGTCAAATATATGATTAATTGTTACTGCTGAAATGAGGTATCTATGCAGACAAAATGTTAATTTGAAAGTACAATTCAATTAAAGTAAAAAGAGTGCCAACTACCCCTTTCTCCCTCCTCTTATCTAATTCCAACATAAAAGAAAGTCACAATTTGTCTAAGCATTTAAAAAATGATTGCTTATTAAATTTTGACTCCATACTCATTAGGTTGCTGTAATTAAAGAAAACTTCTATGGTATTCTTGAAAGGAGGAACTCCAGGAGAAGGAGCACTCTATGTGTGTCCATCAATCAGAATAATTTATTGAAAGTTGCTGATGAGATGAAACCATCTGTTTCTGCACAAGAAAGGCTGCGCTATGAAAAAGTGTAAGTATTTTTTAATATGTAAATTATTTGAAATATGACCCAATTAATTCTTCTTTCTCGCTCCCGTGAAAATGGCGGGGTGAGGTTTCGCCTTCTATTTCTCGCTCCCGTGATATTTCCAGGTTGGAGTGTTCAGTAGTAACGCACCAATAAGAATAAAACTAATTACTAAACTTTTGCCTGGAAAGCATTTTATTTCTCATTTTGCACACCAGATGGCAGTACCAGGATACTTTTAAGATAATTGTAGATAGTTAATTTTGGTGCTCCAGAAGAGATGAAAACAATAACAGATGTAGGAAGAAAAGTCGGTACTACTGTCCAGATTGTGACATTGGCTTCTGTATCCCATGCTTCGTTTTCATAAGTTCACGTAAGTTTAATAAAATTCTTTTTTAATGTTTAAAACACATATTTTTAAAATTTTCCTTGCTTGCTGGAAAACCAACCTTTAGTCATAGTAATTAAATGTTGGCTTTTCCTAAAAATTTAATTTTTTAAAATTTTAAGCTAAAAACAAATCAAAAATTAAAAATGAATATATGTATTGTTCATACACATATTTTTATATAATTTTCAGGGATGAAAAAAAATAGTCACTTTTATGGCCGTTTTCTTGAAAATTAACCGATCGTTAAGGCTTTAAGCAATAGAGTGTGACAAAATTTTTTATTTAAAAGAGTAATTTATTAAACTCTCTTTTTATTTTTAGATGCTTTTTTAAAACAATTCTACTTTAGTTTTAGCATCTTAACAGTATATTTGTTTTAATATTTCTTTTTCTGATATTTAGCTTATGAAATAATAAATACAGGGCTCCCACAAGTCAGGGAAGACTTGCAAATTGTCAGGAAATTGAATTTTATCTCTAAAAAGCAGGGAATTGTCGGGGGAAGTCTCAATTTTTTTTGCAAGAAGCCTGGAAAATTCCTATTTTATACCTGGAAAATAACCATTCTTAGAATCGTCGGTAGATGTAATCAATTATCAAGTTAAATAATTTTAACATTGATTACAATTATTTCATAAAATTCCACTTTTTAGTGAAACTTTTCCATGTTTCCATTCTCATTCAATTACGTATGAGTTTTTGCTCACAAAATCTAATATTTGACATAACAAATAAAAAAAAAATCAAAGGTCTCTGATGAACATGGTATAGATTAAATATGGTTCTGATTTTCATAGAAGTTTATCTGATATATCTGGAAAAGTCAGGGAATTTTTTTTCTGAAAATGAGTGGAAACTCTGAAAATAGTACTCTTAATAAATATTTCATCTATTGCCACTAAATCTCATTAAAAAAAAATATTCACCAAAAATGTCAAGTTTTGTGTTTTTTGAAGAGTGCTACCGCTGTTTATGTAATTATTATATCTGTATTATATTGTTGTATATTATAACTTCTGAAAATAAGTTATTAATGTTAATGATCAATATTTCAGGTTTCAAAACTTTCAGAATGGCTTAAGTGGGGAACCTGTGACTAATGTTGTTGAAAGCTTAAAACGAGTTACCCTAGCTTGAAACGTTAAAGGGAATTATTTTGTATTTCCAATTGAATTATTTATTTATTAAATTTACTTAAAAAAAAGTATTTTACTGTACTTAACAATATGGAGATTTAATTGTAAATATTTTTACATTGAAATAATTTTTATTTAATTGTATAAATAAATAAATATTTTTGTTAAAGTTGATATGAGTCATTAATAAGCTTGTTTTGTCATTTTAATTTGTTATAGTATAATGTCTTTTAGAGAAAAAAAAACATAAAAAAGTCTAAATTAAACATTTTCTCATAGCACACTATTCTACCTAATTCTATGCCATATATGTTCTTTCAGGAAATACATAAAATTCATTGTTTTTTTTATTTAACTTTTTGATCAGTCAAACTATATTGTACTTTTTTCTATTTTGAAGTTTGAAAAGTGTCTTAGAATGGAATAGTTTAGAATAGCTATATGATTAGCGTTTTTCCTCTATAGCATATTAACATTGGTTTTAAATTCAAACGTAAATATTGTTTTAAAAATTTTGTTATGACATTGCTTTAAAAACTTATAATTAAATTTATTATTGCATAATTATCTTGTTAACAAAATATTCCATTTATACTAAAAGCAGTCATTTTCTTGCTTTACAGCAATCTAAAATTCGCTGCAAACTTCTTGCATTTTGATTGTTTTTTAAGCTAATAAACTCTTTGAATGAATTAAAGAAATAAGAATACTTGTTTATTAGAATTAATCTTTAAATGATTCTCCCGTATTTATTTTATGAGAAATTAGAATTTTCCTTCTAAAGATCTTTATTGAGCAAGAGTTTTAAGTTGTGTTGAATATTGATAATGTATAATGGCATAAGAATCATAATCGGCGATGCTGCTCCAAATGTAAAAGTCAGAGGAAGGGCTGACAATTTGCAAAATAAATTAAAGAATAATGCTATAGAAATGTATGGTTTGCTATGTTATCCTTAGAAAACAAACTCTCCTTCATCTTCGGGTTTCAAAATTAGTTACTATATCAGGTGATGTTTTCTTAGTAATAAAAACAATACATTTTTTGCTTAGATGATTCCTTCTGAATATTTGCATAGATGTCTGTTATTCTTGCCTTAAGTCTGTACCACATTGTTGCTGCAAATGATAGTTCTTTTGAAAATATTCTATTACAGTTTTTCAGTAGCTCCAGCTGTTGACATAATTTGTAACTAATTTTAACACTTACAAGGGAAGTCAGGATCTGTAAATGTATTCAAATGAAATTAAACTTAAAAATCATGCCTGAAAACAAGGACAAATTTACCACATCTGCTGCTTTTGTCATAAAATATGCTCCTCTAAAGTTTTAGTTCATTTATTTATAAAATAATAATTTTTTTTAACTTCTCTGGGTTCGTGGCACAAATGTTCTACCTGAGAGATTTAAATCCCAGCTGAGACAATTTTTCTTTCTTTCTGATATGATAACTATTTAGTATGTTTTACTCAATGTAAAAATTATTATTATTTTTTCAATTTAAATAAATTTTTTTTACAAACTTGAGCTTTTTTAAAAAAATTGATCGATATTTTATTTTATTTTTTTAAAATTAAAATGTAGGAATTATTTTAAGAAAATTTATTTGCAATTGTCTTTTTGCAGAATTTATTTTATTATTTAACAAATATTTTAAGTTTTCATTAAATATAATTTTGAGAACATAAACAAAATTACATCATAATTCTCGTTAAGACAGAAAAAGAGATACATTGAAAAGAATTGTATGTTACTAAAAAAGAAGATTATGTCATTGAATGTACAAACTTTGTTGGCAACACATAATTTTTCAACAGGAATTATAATGTAATTTTGCTTACATTTTCATAATTAAATTTAATTAAAACTTAAAATATTTATTACAATAAAAAAAGCAGTTAATTAAATTAAAAAAATTTTATTAATTTTTTTAAATAATTAAAATATTTAATTAAAAAATAACAATAATAAGATATTTATTTTGGTTTTTCAAAAGTTAAAACTATGCAAAAAAGCTTATTTAAATAAAAAAATAATAATTTATATATTGAATAAAACAAGAAAGCTTAATGTGGTTTTTCAAAACTCCACGGCCAAGAAAAATAAGAGTCACAGTTTAAGTGCCTCACAGAAGCAAAACGATGATTTTAAACTATATACATTTTATTTTATTTTATAACCATCGTTGAACAGCCGACCCAATTTTTGGGTTTACGACTACGGACGTTCAACTCCGTAGCCTTAACTAAATCCAGAAGACAAGGGAACTCCTGGATCAAGTGTTGGGCGAAATTTGCCTTTGTGGAGGACTTTTTGATGGAACTAACCCGCATTTGCGTTACATGGAGAGGAAGACCACGAGAACTTCCCACGGTTTGCCTGACGGCAAGGGGACTCTAACCCATAATCCGTCAGCCACTGAGGATATTTCACGTCAGCATTGTGGTCGGTGCAAGTCGGATGCGGAATTCGTATCGACCAGCCATCTCCGGGATCGAAATCCGGTTCACCTCGTTGGAAGGGGAACGCTCTATCCCCTGAGCCATCGCGGCTCACTCTATACATTATCTTACTGTGAAGAATTACCTGGGCCTTAGAACGGACGAATAACTTAAATATTTTAAAAGTTATTAAACGTTTTTTGAAAATCGCCAATCTGGCGAAATTTTTTTACCTGGATGAAAATTCTCAAAATCACTGTCTTATTCTCATTTTTTTTTGTAAATTTTTATGATCCCAGATAATGCAGCATTGGAATAGGTTTTTAAATGTTACAAAAATGAGACATCATTTTCACAAAACTGTGGCTTTTCTCTATATTGACGTTTATGTCATTTTCATAATAAGCATAGACAGCACTGGCTTTAGATAAATACCTCCTAGAAGAGAGAAGGCCTCAGCACGGGTTACCATAAACAGGAAATTTGGTCCTTTAGTAGTCCAAACGTAATGATATCTTCCGTAATTTTCCTCACTGTACAGCTTAGTAGCCCGAACTTAGTGACAACTTTCTTAATGCCTCCACTGCGCAGTTTGTTTGTTACGTCAGATTACTAAATTGATTGGTGCTGAGGCCTTCTTACTTCTAGAAGGTGTTGTTTGGATTTGCTAAACTTGACCTTGCAGTCATGAGTAACTGTTGCAAACTCTCAACAGTTTTAAAAATGACAAATTATTCGCAAAGCATAATTTCATGTGGTGCATAATTTCGGTGCCTTGAATAAACATCCTTAACAGTTGCATCAAGTACTCACGAGATTTAAAAAATTTTATTATTTCATAAGTAGATGAACTAAAGCTTTTAACATGCACATTTTACCACGGGGCAGCAGTAGTGGTAAATTTCTACCCTCTCCAAGGTTTTCTACCATGCTCTTTAATTCAAGCTTTATTTCGTTTCGATACAGTTTTTAAAAACTGCAGCTGGACTAACAGTTAGAAGTTTTTTAAGAGTTTTGAAATTAATATAAACATAAAATGTGTTTCAGTCTCACTCGAAAAGTCACATTCTTGTTTCCTAAGTTGTCAATCAATGTTCATGCCTTAAATCTACCTATGTTAGTAGTTCATCAACGCCAATGAAATAAAAATAAAATAGTCTTAATTAAATAAACGAATTAAAAATCATATCTATTTCATCATTTTCAAAATCAATACCGTCATTCGGGGCTACTTTGTGCAGCGGGGGCTACTTTGTGCAAATTCGAATTTGACATTTTTCAAGTGCTGCTATTCAGTATTATGTTTCTTTCACGTTAAAAATGTGTGGAATTTGAAGATAGAAGTCTCTTCTATTACTACAAAAAGTTTTTCGAATTTTAAAACAATCTCAGAGTATGTTTCATTCATCCAATGCCAACAACTTTCCGAGGACGTCGGATGTCGAAAAGTGTGCGTGGAAACTTTAGCTGTGAAATGCAAAGACGTTGATTAAAAAATTGTTGTAAGTGCAAAATTTTTTATTTATATATTAATAAACAATTATATCATGTTAGTGTTAAAAAAATTTGAAAATTAATAAAAAATAAATGGAAAATGAAAAAAAATGCATTTTGGGGCTACTTTGTGCAAAGTTTCATTCGTTTTTCTTTTCGACAGAAAAATGGTCAGACGTTATAAAAAAATACCTGGAACGAGAAACTACCGTGATTACACTTTAGAAAAGCTGCAACAATGTTTGCAAGCAGTTGCTGGTGGTATGTCGATTGCAGAAGCTTCTCGGAAGTACAAAATCCACAGAAATACTATCTCTAATAAAATTCACAAGAAACACGTGAAACTTCCTGGTAAACTATTATTTTTCTTCTACAAAGATTTTTCTAATGAATTAATCAAACGATTTAACACATAAAAATATATTTTATAGGACATCAGGTGATTTTGACAGAAACTGAAGAGCAAGTTCTGTCATGTTCATTCAAGGATGTTATGTTCAAATTTAACAATATTATAAATGTTAATGAATATGTAATAATTATTATTTTTAAAATTTCATCCATTTCAATGTTTAAAAATGTATATGGTTTCCTTTTGTTTAAACTCAAATGTTTTGAAATAAACATTCTTTTTAAGAAAAAATTCTTCAAAAAAAATGGTTTTTTAACGCTGAAAATTATTTTCAAACTAATATCTTTACATATCTTGATGTTTTTGTCTTTAAAAATGTCAACAATTAACTTTTTTAACAATTTTATATCAATATTTTACTAAAAACATGATTATTAAACTGAATTCCTATCGCTGCACAAAGTAGCCCCATTTGGGGGCTACTTTGTGCAAGGTATGTTTTGACTTATTATTCGTAAATATTACATACAAATAATGCCAATATTGATCAAATTCACTCGTCTGAGTCCAGTTATGAATATAATATCGATAAATTTTACTAAAGTTTGAATTAACATAGTTTTTTTACATGTCAAAGTTCAAAAACTGCGAAATCCTGCACAAAGTAGCCCCGAATGACGGTACTGAAAACAGGCTTCATAGGATAAGATTGTCTTAACATGAGTTACTTATCTTATTACCATGGACTAGCGCTTAAGAAAGTCACAGCGATGCATTTTTGAAAGTTTCTTTTGCTCTTGTCACAAAAGATCGCTCTACTAATTAAGACAGTGGGATCGTTTTGGTTAAGGTAAGAAGTGTTCAGTTGATGATGTAGGCTTAATAAACACAGTGACTGTGTGATATTTTTCATTTACTTTAGTTAATTCCCTTTTTTTTAAATTTTATTATATGGTTAATTCTATTATAAACGAGCGAAAGAAAAATCTATATTATAATTAGATGTGGTATTTATAGGGAATCTCAGCAATGGATGATCGATACGAATTCCGCTAGCATCGACCACAGTGCTGACGTTAATTATCCTCATGGGTTTGAGCCTCCTTTCTGTCAGGCTAACCATAGGAGGTTTTGATGGAGCGCAAATGTGAGTTCCATCGAGACATTCCCTTCTCATCTGGGTTGGATTAAACTGCAAGGATACGAGTTGAACATTGATAGTCTTAAACTTAGAATTAGGTCGGCTGTTCAACACTAGTTATAAAATAAAATACTTCGCTATGGGCCGCAGCTCTTCAGGGGATAGAGCGTTCCCCTCCCAATGAGATGACCAACGTTCAAATCCCAACTGTAGCTGGTTGATACGAATTCTGTTCCCGACTCACATCAGACACATTGTTGACGTAAAATACCCTCAGTGGTAAACGGATCATGGGTTACAGTCCCTTACCGATGGGCTAACCATGTTTTTGTGTGTGTGGTTTTCCTCTCCGTGCAGCGCAAATGCAAGTTAGTTCCATCCAAAAGTCCTCCACGAAGGCTAGTTTGTCCCGATGCTTGATCAAGGAGTTTCCTTGTCTTCTGGGTTGAGTTCAAAATTGCAAGGTTACGGAGTTGAGCATTGATAGCCGTAAACTCAGAATTGGGTCGGCTGATTTTATAAAATAAAATAAAACACTTCACTGTGGTTATAACTAAGGCCAGGAAAATGCCTAAACTACGAGTGAAAATTCTGCATTAAAATTAAAACATTTATTTCAACAATGAATAATTATTTAACAAATTAAACACATCATACTAATAGGTTATCCGCGTAATAATTCTCAAAGCACAATTCTTATTACCCACACTAAAACTCACTTTTACTCTAAAATTTCCTAAACAAAAGAGAAATTATTGAGAATTCGAATGCAATCCATTATTCCCGAATACAAGCCATTGTATTAAAATCGAATACAATTGTTCGAATTTCCCATCATGGCATTCAATACAACAAAAGCATTTCTCTCCGGAGCTTCTAAATTGGGAAAGTTCAACCAGTATATCATCCTCCGCTATTTCCCCCACTTTACCTATTTCACTTTTATCTCCATTCATAAAACCCCCAATTTCTACGCCCAGGCACCAAAGAAAGCCCCCTCTAACTGCGATTTGAAAAACGGTGTCAAATAGCAGTACAAGGCTCTGAGGGGTAATTTATTCCGTTATGTGTCGCACGCATGGAATGAGACCCCTGGGAGCCCTTGGGGTATGCCATAGCCATAGTCACATCTTGTAGAATGTTTTGAAAGCGCGATCGCTTGATTCAATACATTTCATTAAAGCTTGTATTCTTTTGAATCTAAGTTTGTTTTCATTTTTATGTTGTTTTTTTTTTCTTCATAAACATAAACTACATTATTTCTAACAAAATACAAAGCTTAATAAATAATTGAAAATTGAACTTTGTTAGTTAAAGGTAGGCCACTATCCAGGCCGAACCGAATTCCTTGAGATTTTCGGAATAAAATTCTGATACACAGATTTTCGTGATTTAAATTAGCATGATTGTGAACAAATCGTAATCGTTAACTAGTTTAAATTTACATACATATTAAGAATTCATGATAAATGTAAACGTTGTTATAATTTATGTTTAATTAAATGTATTAAGTATTTATGTTTAATTAAATTTGAATATTATTTTGTACTTAAATATTTCACAACTTTCTGCGAAATTATATAAATGAATGAAAAGTCGACAAAAAATTGTAATTTATGTATGATTCATTAATAATTTTTATTGGAAGATATATATACGCAAAAAATGCTTATTTAAGGAAGAGCAAAATTATTAACTAGACTTATGTTTTTAAAATAGCACTCATGACAAACAAATAAATAAAGAAACAAACAAATAATTAAATAAAAAATGAAAGTGTACAACCGATTAAGGTTTTTATGGATATATAAAACATATGATATGATTAGAGATAGGATTGGTTATATAAAACAGTTTTAATGGATTAAAACACATTTGACCTGATAATGTGTGCGATTATTTTATTAATAGTTAAAACTGCATTATAGCTGAACTATTTTTATCGAACGCCGTCTAGTGGCAACAAACGCGACTAACCGTCCGTGGTTTCTTTCTTTCGCGGTTGTTAATGTCTTTTACAATTTTGTCTCTTGATTACTATACACGTATGTTCCTACATCCTTTTAGTTTTTTTCCTTCTTTTTCTTTATTTTTTTGCGCATTTTATTTTGAAACTGTTTTGTGTTGACTCATTTAATATTTTTTAACAAATAATGCAGAGCTAGTCGGTGATCTTTTTTATAGAAGAACATTTAGAAAAGTAGCTTTCAACGTGAGGTAAAATGTTTTGACAAATAATTTTGAGCTACTTTGCGTTTATTTTTTTTTTTTATAGAAGAACAGTTATAGTTAGATTTTCTATAGTTAATTCTAAATTTCCTTGAGAATTGCAGAGTTTTTTTTCCTTCTGTTTTCAGACCGAGTTTTTATCATAAAGCCTCAAGGGATTACGTGGGTTAGACCAGAAGTAATAACTTCTTTATTGTTTTCTTTAATGTAATAAAATAAATATTTTATTCCAAATTTAAGAATACAAAAGAACTGCCTCAGAAAAAAAAATTGAAATTCAGTCACTTATATTTTATTTTATCTCAGAACTGATTTGCCCATCCGCATGTGTAAGTGCTGCTTTTAATTCTCAACTCCGTAACCCGTTTTTTGAACTCAATTCAGAAGACAAGGTGAAATCCTGAGTCAAGTTGTTTTCATCTTATGTAACTTTTGATCTCACGATCGGATTTGCACGTGCAAAGAGGAAATCTTGATTGTTTCTTAAGCATGCTAAATAATTTGTTTCGATGATATATTTAAAGTTAGTAAATCTGACACAAAAATGTACTTTTTCGGAATAAACATATATTTTTTTGACGGATTTAACTTTTAAGACATCATTTCAGAAACTATTTGAATGATTTCGAACAAATTTAAGAATTTGTCAGTTGCAGCTTAAAAAGGGTATGAAAATTTCTATACCTTATAATTCAAGCAATTTTCGGTCAATATTTAGTTAAATAGTAAAAATGTATCGCTAAAAAATTATTTTAAGTTAATCTATCTCTGGAAAAACAATTTTTATTATTGTTCCAGAAATATATGCCATAAGCAGAATCATTATTTAAAGGAAGTTAAACTAACTGCTCTATTAACTAATAGTGTTTATTTGCGACCTAGTTTTTCAATTTTTGGCTACTTTCCGTATTTTGAAGGGGGAAAATGTTATATTTTTTCAGAAAGATATAAAATACTCCAGAGAAAGTACGTTTGTGTGTCCGAAACTTAAAGTATTGTAGGCATTAATTAACTAGTATATTCAAAACCTATCTCTTGAAAAACAAGATTATATTTTTCTCCCGGAATATCTAATGATTCACCAAAAGTTATTCAGGTATTCCGTTTTTATTTTGCCCCCTCCCCCAAAAGCTCGAAATTCTGATTTTTTAGTGATTCTTGTTCCGCTTTTCAAATATTGATTGCTTGCTTACGTTTACCAAAATGTTTTTTTTTTAATATGAAAAATTTAATTGAGCGCTTATTTCTTTTTTTTCTTCTTTTTTTTGAACTATGCGAAAATTGTTTTTAATTTTTTTTAATGTTGCAGAAGATGTTTCTTTCCTCTTTTTTATCTTTTGAATTTTTCTTAACAAAATTTTCAAGATTTTTTTTTTTTTTAAATTTTCAGTAAAATTTTGAAAAACAAATTTAAACTCTTACCTAAATGCAGATTGTTCATATAATTTTGTAGGCTAATGGGGAAAGATTTTCTCCAAAAAATCACTATCGATATTCATTTCTGTTTTAAATTCATTTATGTGTTTTAGATAAAAAAAAAAATCTTATAAGCCCCTTCCGAAAAAAATCATTCCCCCGGAGTAAAAGATAACTCCTCTATTCCCTTGAGGAGGTTAAAGAGGGGTTTCATCGGAAAGGGGGTCATCTCTTCATGAATCCTTGCTGGACTGACAGATACAGGAAGGAAGGACAAGAGTAAAAGAGCCGGACAAAAGAGATGAAAGAACAGTGACTTCTGCCAACAGGCGACTTCCTGACAAACCTCCCTCATAGAGCATTGTTTGGGGGGTGAGATATTCTTTACTTGCAAATTAATGCATCCAATTTGGAAGTTCTGCCGAAGAATAATAACAATAGACATAATAGGAAGATGGTTCTAAACTGTTATAGTACGTAATGTTACTGCGAGGACTCTGTTAATTTTAACATGGCTTTGCAGCATTGAAATAAGGAAAAATATTGTATTATCATCTCTATTGCATTTAAAAAATTTAATGATCTAAAAAAAAATCAGGTATCGTAAACACAATTCACAATTTGAAGAATTAAATAAGAAGAACGGAAAGAGAAGCTGCTCTCTTTTTTGGAAACCAGACGCTTCATTCATTGAAACTAGTAACAAAGTTTATCAACAGATGGCACTGATTATTAAAAAACTACAAAGCATTTTTCTGGTTTATGTCAGACAATTCCAATTGAATTTGAAAATGTTATTTATTTTGAAAACATTGTTTTATATTTTTTTCTCATTTAACAGCGCCACTCATTAATGTAAACTAGCTTAAAATTTGGGGAGAGTAAATGATTTGTTTTCCTAAAAACGAATAAGTAAAAGTTTTTATATCCGTCTTTTTTATTTAATTGATTTTTCCTATCATTGATTTCTCATATCATTGGTCACTGCTGGGCAGGTCCGGATTAAGCGTATGCGGGGCCCTAAGCCATTCAAATTTTTGGGACCCTTAGATTCAATTTTTTTCTCGTATATTTTTTATTTATTCAAATATTCAGTATTTATGTATCTTTTCACTTAAGAAAGCATATTTAAAATAAAAATAAATAATAATAAATTAAATTTTACTTTATTTTATTAAATTAGAACTAAAAAATAATCGTAACATTTTGAAAAAATTTGCAAAATCATTGTTTTTCTTAATTTTTCAAAATTTATTTTCAAGAAATCCATTTTAAGGGGGCCCCTAATCATTGGGGGCCCCAGGCCGCCCAGTTCGGCGCAATGGGTTATTACTGCTGGGATTAGAACCCGGGTGGCCTTATTCGGAGGCTGCCTCCGAACTAGGTGAACGTTCTATCCCCTGAGCCAGTATTTTAAAAATAAAATGATATTTTATTGGTTAATATGTTAAACAATTACCTCTACATACTTTATTAATGAATTCGGGGCATGGGTGAAAGCGAAAGAGAAAAAAGCTCATTTCAGTTTTAACTTCTTTTCGAGAGGAATAAATTTATTCTCTTCTTCACACTATTTAACAATATCTCTTTTTTTCCCTTCTCAGTTCTGTTCTGTTCTGTTTGGTTCAGCTAGGCTCCTGACGCCAAATACTGACCCTTTTCCCATTCATCATAAAATACCCATAACGGATATACATAGTACTGTTGTACTACTGGTTCAGATAAACCTGAAAATTAAAAATAAAATGAAAGCACATCATGGGTGATATGTCGGCATGATGGAAATGCTCCTCGTCTACGTCTTTTGAGTTGGAAGCAGGGAGAGAAGTGGTGTAACTACCTGCTCGTCTGTTTTTTCTCAGGAAAAGAGCAGTTTCTTATAGATGTTATAATTTTAAAAAATCTCGGTAATTAAAGAAATGTAATGTGTCTCGAAAAGAAAGCTAGAATGAAATGCCTTCCGTACCAGTTTTTTGCTCTTTTCCGTCTTGGTATAAGCTTGGTATAAGCTTTCGTCCCGCAGTGAACAAATCATTAAGACTCGGTTCCCAGCATATTAATGAAGTCAAGCGTCACTGGCTGCGGTCAGTGTGTGGGTGGGTGACCACTTGGATCAGTCTGCATAAAGTCTGAGGGTGTGCGGTATGGGTCCTCGCTAAACTGTTCTACCGTAAAGTGCTCGACTTCGCGTGCAGGTCGTCGGGCTACCGAAGCGTGGGTACCATCCAATCTGCAGAAGATCAAAATTGTGATGGCATGTCTTCGGATCATCCTCAGGGATGTTTCCCAGACCGTCGTCAATGGCCCATTGTGCAGCTCTAATGCGACGCAAATGACAATATAGAACAATATAGAAACAACAATATAGGCTTTCAGCCCTGATCCGGGGTTCCATCGAAAGAATGTTGATCATTTAGGGTTCCATAGCAGAAAAATTTTTAGTGCTACTGGTCGATAATACTGATATTTATACAAAAATATGATAAAACGGATATTATTATTTTTTTTTAACGGCAAGCACTGAACACTCGTACATCGCCTTGGAAGGTGCCGGAAGTGCTGCTCTTTAACGCTAGTCGGTGGGCAGGTGCGAACCTAAGTCACGGAGGCTAGCAACATTACTCACGCCACACTGCCTGTTCAAAGGTTGGGCCACATTCCGACATCGCACAACAGAGAACAACACAAAGAAAAACATCCATGCCTTGAGCGGGATTCGAACCCGCAATCACCTGGCTTCGCAATCTCGCGCTCCGACAAGCCTGGCCATGTTTATATTATACCAACCATAAAGGTTTCAGTAAATTTGTACAATATCGTACTTTCATAAGCTTCAAATTATTGACAATGTTCTTCGGTTTATTTTTGAAATTATATAACTCCCCTCTTGAAACTTTAATTTTATTCCGAATCGCAACTAGAATCTTGAAATTTCTTAAATTAGTCATCGTGAGCTTCGGTCTTCAGAAAATTTAGCTTTGTATTAACATAAAAGATTTATTTTACTCATTTTCAAAACAAAATTAAATGAAATAATTCAAACACTGATTAAACATTTTTGCTAATGTTTGCTTCTATGCATTCATAAAACAGAATACATTATTTGTTGGATTTAGCCTGCGGATTTGAAAATAGAGTTATTTGGATAGTTTCAAAGTTCCTGATATGTTTTATCAAAGCAACAAAGTAGTGAATAGAATTTGCGATTCACACAATAAAGCCTCATTTACATTTGAAATTATTACTCAATGCTGCTCGTCATTTATGTCACTGTATTTGTTTAGTTCCAGTTCAATATGTGAATGAATAGCTGATTCCATGATATTTGATAGGCTATATACTTAAATGTAATGAAATCAGAAATACAAATTTTATTTTCATCAAAAATATTATCACGAATGCAAAGGTTTTCATGAAATATATTTCTTTGACAAATAGGAAATAATGCAATGCAAATATTTTTTGAAGAATATTTTACCATTTGGGTGAAAAAGCAATCAGCAAACTTCGTATGAATATTTTTTTACAAATAATATTTGGGTATGGGATAAGGCTAAATGCGTTAAATTCCGAAAAATGTTTTTTTTCTCGTTATTTTTTTGTTGTTGTTAAATCCTCATAATTAAACTGTAAAAATAACTGTAAATTCTACAGAAAAAGTAACATATTTTTTGCAGACAGAAGCCAAAGCTGTCGTGGCCCAGGTAACAGATCATAGAGGTAGCCCGGGTTCGTATCCCGGCGCTGACTGGTCCCGTGGATTCTGCTCTCAGTTCGTGCTGACCTCAAAAGTAACTGAAAAGTAACTGAACAGCTTTCGTTAAATTTAATACTGGATAACAATGCTCAGACTACTGTTAGGCCACGTTGAATCGAAAAACGAAGTAAAAGCTGCATGGAAAAAAGTTTATCTGGTAAACGAAGATATTTTGTTGAAAAATACAAATTTTGCGAATATTCTGTGATTGCGAAGAAATTTCTTTATCTTTCACGTCTTTGAATAAATCATTGGACGATACCTATAATGTATTTCTACAATATGTTTTTAAATCATCTCTACAATAATACAAAAATGAACTGTTTTGCTCCATAATTTCCGAGAATTGGTAGATATACAGCTAACAAAATTTCTTTCATAAAATCTTTTTAGACTCAACTAGTAAAGATTTAAATTTTTGGGTATTTCGCATATCCTCGGGGAATCAGATGTTAGTGAAATTATTTAAAAACGAGAATTAAGTTGCTATGTCTGCAAACTGGATCACTATCTCTGTATATTTAGAGATTACGCTACAATTTTACTTAAATGTTAATTGTTGAACCATAGACATCAAGTATAAGCTGATTTAACTTGCACTGTAACATTTTTAACCTTGGGATCGTATAAAATTATTACGTTGAATTTGTATAATATTGTGACTCAATGTACAGGGCAAAAAAAATGAACCCTAATGAATAACAACTTGTAATCAAATGATCGTATCTTCACGTTCTAGGCCCCAGTCATAATGGTTTGAGTGCTTGACCTTAAATATGCTGATTAATTAGTACAGATGATATTTCAAATTACGAAATCAGACACAAAAACACGCCTTCTCTGAATAACCATACTTTTTTAGGACTATTAGATCAATAGTTATTCAGTGTGATCCATCCGAACTATACAACAAAATAGTGTTACGAGCAGTATACATAAAGCGTCTACTGAAACTGTACGTATAAGGGTCTTCATAAATAATAAACAAAAATAAAAGAAAAAAGATTCGGGTATTTTGCCCATTGAGTTCTTTGATTGGGATAACTACGATAAAAATTACATTTTAATAAACTGTGTTCAGATTTAGCATGATTCAATATTTGTTATCCTTAAAGTACAGAATTAATATACCACCTAAAAATAAATAACAAAAATAGTATCCCTCAAATTTTCTCGAACTATTTTTTAACTGTTCGAAAATTTTATGCTTGCAGAATCATCATATCTTCCAAATTTATGGCAACCTTTATAAGGTGACAATTTAAACTACGCATCAACATTCAATTTAATCCTTCTTAAACTTGATTACTTGATACTAAGGTTTATCAGGAATAGAAAAACGGTTCAGTTCGACTGCTTTGTTAATATTCTAGAAAACTCTCTCAGTATTAAGGATCAAGGTACCAAAATTACGATTATGATGTTGCTGAAAGTGATATTGAAGAGTATTGAAATCTCACATACAGTTGTTATAATGTTAATTTCTGCCCATTTATCTCGTGCTGATGTCAACGGTATATCATTATACTGATAGCGCTTTTCACCGACATGCTCACTTGCCAATCACGCTTACTTACCAACAGCTCATTTCCCCGACACTCACTGATTAAAAAAACTTACAATAAAAAGGGAAAGTTTGACTGAAAAGATAAATTAAAAATGAATTGATTGTGTCGAAAAGATAAAAGTATCAGAGAAATTAGCCGTCTGAAAAAAATATCAAGTCGGTCTAATGAGCTATCGGCGAAGTGATCATGCCGATGAAATGAGCTGTCGTCGTAAAGATCATGTCGGTAGAATAAGCTGAAGGCGAAGTGATCGTGTCGGCGAAATGAGCTGTTGGTATAATGATCGTATAAGTTAAGTTGTCGGGTTGGTGAATTAAGCAGACAGCTTAATGATTGTGCCAGCTACGAATTCCGCATCCGGCTTGCACGACCGCAGTGCTGACGTGAAATATCTTCAATGGTAGACGGATCATGGATTAGAGTCCCCTTGCCGTCAGGCTGACCGTGGGAGATTCTCTTGNAAATTGGGTCGGGTGTTCAACGACGGTTATAAAATAAAAATGATTGTGCCAGCTACGAATTCCGAATCCGGCTTGCACGACCACAGTGCTGACGTGAAATATCTTCAATGGTAGACGGATCATGGATTAGAGTCCCCTTGCCGTCAGGCTGACCGTGGGAGATTCTCTTGGTCTTCCTCTCCATGTAACGCAAATGCGGGTTAGTTCTATCAAAACGTCCCCCACGAAGGAGAATTTACTTGATCCAGGAGCTCCCTTGTCTTCTGGATTGGGTTCAAAATGACAAGGCTACGGAGTTGAACATTAGTAGTCGTAAACCCAAAAATTGGGTCGACTGTTCAACGACGGTTATAAAATGATTGTGCCAGCGAAATGAGCTGTAGTTGAAATGATCGTGTCGGCGAAATGAGCTGTTGGTAAAGAGACTGTGTCTGCGAAATCACTTAAACGGTATGAACAAAACCTATTTTCAAACCTTATAATTTGGTCCTAATTGTGGATTGCAACAAATATAAGGGAAACGTGTAAAATATACATTTGCATGTAAACCTTTGACCTTAGCATAACTTAATCCTTCAAGCATTTTTAAAAAAAAGTAGAAACAAGATAAATAACTAAATAAAAAAGTTTAAAACTAAGAAAGGGAAATTTTTTACAAAAAATAACTTCCTTATTTATCCACAGATCTAATTACTTTATTTCTTTATAAATATTCTCAGAAACAGTCATAAATTTCCTATACCAATGAAAACAAACAAAGACCTATGTGATATTATAGGGTTCAAGAAATATAATAGAACGTATTTTTCTAAAAAAAATATATATATATCTGTAATCTTTGGAATATAAAATGCAAAATTGGATACTTAGTTTGCCATTCAAATGTTCTAACACATATTTTTCTATTCTTTTATATCACACTAAACTTGTCTAACAATAGATGCACTGTTTGCGAAAAGTAGCAATTATTTTTTTCTAAAAAAGCTGACGTCTCATCGGAAGTTTTTATTACGAAATTACCTAACTAAAATTGTATAATTTCTGCTAGACTGCTAATCAAATTTATTCTTAACTATTCTCTTTTTATCAGTAACTAACTATCAATAAAATCGATAAAGATCTCACAATACAAGCCAAAAAGCATACTACTTTTTTTTTTTTTAACTAAGAAGTTAAATGCGAATATTGCATGGTCAAAAGATAATTGACGCTATAACGAATTTGAGTTTTGTTATAGTATCGGTGCAAAAGTCTGCAGAGTCTGCAAAACTAAAATTATTGCAAAAATTTCCTTTGATCATATAATTATTAAATTTTAAGTTCAAATCTTTGAAGGTAAAATTGTGTGGTTATAGAATTTATTTTAATATATAACTTTTTATAGGTGAAAATTTAATTTCATCCAGCTTAAATAGTATAGATTAACAACAGCACCTAATATTATCAACGCTTTATACTATCAACAGGCATTAAATTATCAACTATCGATTATTATTCAATTATAAATTTAGTTGCAAACATGTTCAATTACATTAACTACATTACACGCATTCAATTGCATTACTTTCAATTATATTGCATACATTAAATTATCAATGAATGTTTCGGAACCTTACACCAGCAATTACCAACATTTGACGCAAATTAAATGTGTGTGCATTAAATGCTGATAATTAAATCACTGACATCCAAATCCTTGGGTAAATTTGTTCAAAATTGTTTATTGTTCGACATGGGGCGAGATGATTGTGTTTAAAAACATTCATTGATGTTTCACATTATCTAACTCTAGAGGTGTGCTATAATGCAATTGATGATAAGTAAGTAAAAACATGAGGATTTTGGCAACTAAAGCAACTTAACCTATAAAAAATTCGTTATATGAAAATGTTTTTTAGGAATTTTTCTGGCTGAGCTCTAACTTGTTTTGAATTAATGCCTTTGAATTTTGAAAGCTTGTTTAAAAAAAACCGTTAAAAAGGCGCGGAGAAATTTTACATCGCTCATTCTATTTTACCACCCTAACTAAAAGTTAAAGTATTGAAAAAGTAAATTCAGGTAACCTAGAGTCAGCCATGAAGTTTCAAATACTAAAAATAAATTTTAAAACTTTCAAAATGACTACAAATTATGAGTGGATAACTTAGGGTTATGCTATGGGGAAGTTCTCATCCGATATTTTGTTTGCATTTAGATGTTTTGAAAATTTCTTTTCAATATGAAACTTCATGACTTGCTCTAGGTTTGCTTGAACTCACTTTTTCTCAACCTTAACTTTTAAATTACTTAGGAGAGAGAGAATTTGCGATGAAAAGTTTCTCCGTGGTATAGCTAGCTACCTCTTAAGCTAAATTGTAAGTAAAAGTAAATGGTGACTGATACACGTTAAATCTGTAGAGTCGCAAAATCCTCCATGTTCCCATAACAAATCAATACCTCTGGGGGTACTGGATTGGAGATCGATCGTTCTCTGATCCAGGTCAAAAATTACGATCTGTGGATGAATGAATGGATGTATGAATGGGTACGCCTTATAAACGAGTGTGACGTATGGTGTGGCAGAAGTCGAATTCTTGGCCATAGATGGCGCCACTGAAAAACAAGAAACGCACACTCTGCCTTAAATTTGCTCGGTTTCACCCAGCAGACTTGATAGTGTGGCAAGTGGCATCAGAAGCAACAACAACGAAAGTAAATTAAGTAGATCAAACGATAATAAGAGCAAAATATCACGGAGGAAAAAGAATGATTACAGATAAGTCCCTGGGTGTTAATAACAATGTCTACCTTAAAAAAACAACCTAATGATTGAATTTTTTTTCAAAAGTTATGCCATGGAATCAATGATAGTTACGACGTCTGGGAGCACATTTTCCAAATAGCAGCTACCCTTCCTCTCGAATTTAAAGGGTCAATAATCTAAATTAGTGGAAAATAAGCATGTTTATTCAGATAAATGGAGTTTCTGTGTCATATTAATTTAAAATATTGTTTGCACTAATTATTAATTGGCATATTTAAAGCTAGGCCCTCGAATTATTAAGATTGCATCCTAGTATGTGGATTTTTAATCATTAGATCAAAAGTTATTGAGGTGTTCTTTTTCAATTTTGAATATTGTTCATGAGTATTCCTATGTCCTTTTTAGTTCGATCCTAAAAAAATTTCGACTTGAAAATAATTAAAAAAAGAAAAGAAAATTGTTCATAATATAAGGTTAGATGGCCATAGAGAAGATATGGCTAGTTTAAGTACCTCCGATGTTTGTTAATATATTGCAGCAGATGCAGTTTTACAGAGGAAGCAGCTTAACTTGTTTATCAATTTGGACAAAGTATTGCTTTTTGTGACATCAAAAAGTGTGTAAAATTGTTTTGATTATTTTTTAGGGGTCAAATATTTTTCGTGAATAAGTTATTTTGTCGTTTTTTTATAAATAGGTTACATATTTTTTAACATGCTGGACTTCTAATGCACATATACATTCCAATCTTTGCTCCTGAGTAAACAGCGAAAGAATATATTGTGGAGTGACGCTGTAAGTTCGGTGGCCATCTCATCTTCAATGTCAGGAGAGATGGCCACATTAAATCAATGAGTGATGGCCACTTTTTAGTAATATGTAATGCACATATAATGTGGCAATACGTATTACTGAAAAGTGGTATTGTATTCTATATCAGAGATTGTAGGACCTTTTAAAAAATTTAAAGAAAGTGGCTGCAAAGGTGAGAAAATAAGATGCATTTTGGTTAATTACGACGATTTGGTTTCGAAATCTTATGGTTTCGTTAATGGTTTTTGTTAGGATTCGTAATTTTAATATGAAAGACAATAGGAGCTTAACTGTTCCTAAGTTGATAGTTTTTTTTTTTCTTAAATAAGTCCTCATTGGGTCAATTTTCTTAATAATGTTGTAAGAAGATAATTTTTAGATTGAGATTAATTTAAAAAAAGAAATTCATTAAGCTTATTACTTGAACTCAATTAGACCATTCTTTTCAGAGGGAAGGATTTCCAAAACTTTACACACTATAAAGAATTGATCATAAGCATGAATTTCTTTGCTATAATATATAAATAACCGAATTTATAAAATCAGTTTATAACTATAGATATAACTATATATATATAACTGTTTATAACTATAGATAAATTTAATGATAAATGATCAAATGAACGAATGAATAACAAACAAGGGAAAGTAACTTCCCAGTGTTGACCTTCTCTTCTTGATCTCTCGATAACCTATACTGTTAGCCATATTTATATAAACAAAGCCCTTCATTGGAATTTTTCCGCGTGTTTTCTTAAGTTAACAGCGGATGTCTACACAAATTAAAGATGATTAAATATCTTCCCATTGACATTTAGAAATTAATGAAGTTGAAGGGAAATACATTTTCCACTGTCTTATAAAGGATTAAAATACGTTTACAATATAATATATATTTAAATTAATAGATTTTATAGTAAATATTCCATACAACATAATTATTTATAACATCGTTAAATGAATTGTGTTGTTTTAAGGAGTAAATATTCACCGAAATGGTATTGGAAACAATCATTAAATCTCTCAAGACAAACAGTAAATCAGTTGATCTCCCAATAACCTACACTGTTACTCGCATTCATACGGACAAAGCCCTTTGGTGGAATTGTTCCGTGTGTTTTCTTAAGTTAACAGCAGATGTCTGCACAAATTAAAGATGATGAAAATATCTTCTCGTTGACATTTAGAAATTCGGGAAATACATTTTCCACTGTCCTATAAAGGGTTAAAATACGTTTACAATATAATATATATTTAAAATAATAGATTTTATAATAAATATTCCATACAAAATAATTATTTATAACATCGTTAAATGAATTGTGTTGTTCTAACAATTAAATGTTCTCCGTAATGATACTGAAAACAATCAGTAAACGTTTCCTTAACAGCAGTTATATATTTCCAGAGAATAGTTTAGAATTGATATAGATAACGTCGTTCACACCGACTTTTGTACGTGATATATTCTCGTTTTCTAAGTTACCCTTTATGAACGACAAACAAGTTTATATTCATACGCAGGATGCTAAGGAAGCATCTATCTTTAGAATTCAACATTGTCCTTCGTCTAAATCGTGCCCTCTCTTATTTCGAACAAACCTCTTTACTACAATAAGGACGACGCCGTCTCGTTAGGATCACTTCTAAAGGAGGACAAAATCTGGGAAGCAGATCTGACTCTATCCATCGGTCAGCTCATATAACAAGCACCGCTTGTGAGAATGAGGCAGTGTGTGTTGTGGCTGTTGTCCGAGGATTGTCCGAAGAAGTATTATTTCGCGCGCATGGAACAATGACCATTCGAAAAGTTACGGGAAGGGATATTCAAATGTTCGAATTTTGTCGTCTGCTTCTATAAAGTATACAACCTGCTGTTTTGGATATGATTCGAAGCACACGTTCATGATGAATAGATGCTTTTAAAGGGATATTTGTTCGAATTATAATTGTTACCTCCATTGATTGTTACGAGTTGCAGAGAAATAGGAAAACAATGGGCAAAACACAAGCAAAGCATCTGCAGAGGGAGTTTTAGAATAATTTTCGAACAACTGGTCGGTGATCGCTTTGCAGTTGCCATTTCATTTGACAGGAAATAAATATTTGCTTTTGTGACAGTATTCATCAAGAGATGAGCTAACATAAAAGCCATGAAAAGAGCTTAATTGCAAAGAAATTAAATAAAATATTTTTTTGTGTCACTAGCGTTATGTAAGATAAGAAAGTTATAGGTATTTTTACATAGTGAAAAAAGTTATCGTATTAAAAACTTTTTTTTAAACATTATAATTTTGAATACAACGATTTGTTGGGAAAATCAGATTATTCTTAAAACTTTTCCGAACAAAATATTTAGTGTAATAATGATTATAATAAATAAGAGACCCCATAGGTTTGTGTTTTATTTTTGCTGTCCTAGTATGTACACATTGGAAACAGACGTATGAGTAGCAATATTTGAAAATGTTTTTGTCCATAAAAAATTATGCAAGTGGGACGAAATTGGTGATAAGCTTAGCTTGCATTTTTACCATAAGATAAATGCCTCGAAATATTCTGAAAGAAGTGCGAAACATAAATATACATTTCCACAGTAATTGAAAAAAAAAGTATTTTTTATTTTGTTTTTAAATTTTCTCACATATGAAGAGGAGGTGAGACGACAAATTTAAGCTTTTAACACTTTTTCTAAATTCAGTAAATGGTTTAAAAATCTGAAATTCAAGAGAAAAACTTCTTTTAAAATTTAACCGACTTCATTTCCACTTAGAAGAAGGCATTCTGTTCCCTTCTTTGTAAAAAGTAATTTTCGTCACTCACACATAGGGGTAAAATGATAAGTGAGGTGGGTAAGATGGCGGAAAATAACAATATAAATTAAGATATGAAACTTTATTTTAAAAAATGTAGCGAAATAAATTTCATTTATGTACTTAGGGAAAAAGGCAAGGAAAGCAATAAAATCATAAAAAAACCACTTAGAGAATTAAATACAGAAAAAAAACATTGGTTATTAAGTCCTTTTGTAAAAATGTTTTATCTGTTTCTCTCTTTCGATTAAATATCATTCCTGCCAGAACATTAAGTATATACTCAAGAATTGCACTTGAATCAAAAATACCATTCACCCTTTCTCTCATTCCTGCAAATAATCATTTCGTCACATTACCCCATATGGTCATTTTAGATTTTAACTCTTTTTCAATTAAACTCGGAGCTTCAAAGTTGTAAAAAAAACTATGACTCACATGATTTTTAAATTTACGAGCTGTATTTTGAAAATATTTTAAGAGGGAGAAAAATACCTTACCGTAGTCAGTCAGTGTTTTGAGTTACGAATTCATAACTTTAAACGCATAGATTAAAGAAATTCTTACAAGTTGCAGCTACTGATGAAACGAGCCGAACTTAAAGTGCTTGTACCAAACTTTATATCCCAATACAAATACAATTTCATTATTACAATTAAATTACAAATCCATTATTTTTTTAAAAAATTTCCATTTATTTTAATGAAACTTAACATTGAAATGAAAACAATTTATAATTACATTAAATATTAACTAAAAATGTAACTAGAACTAGGTATAAGAAAACCCTAAAAATTTTGTTCAATTTTTCAATAATAATAAGAAATTGATATATAACGATAATATCAGTAACTGATGTTAATGAAATTAATGGAACGACTTTATAAATCTATACAATAGTTTTAATTCATTTGGAAGCTACATTCATGTCAACAAACAATACAATATTTTTATAAAACTTGCATGAAAAAAAAAACGCTTAATAGTTTTCAATCCAATTTTCAGCACTTACGCGTTTTAAAATAATGAAATAAAAATAAATCATTAATTTAATTTGAAAAGAAAATATTGAGGCATGCATTTATTCACATTTTCGTTTGATTTCAAATCAAATAACAATTCACGATTATCAATATGAATATCTTACAAATATTTCAGACATTCTATACTCCGATATTATATCACAGTTTTACTACATTAAAAAAACAATACTCAACTCACGCTTCAATGAAATGAAACCGCAATTCTCCCGATTAAGTATAAATTTAAAAAAAAAAAATTATATCCAATCTCATATTTTATTTCTGTTATCGAATCAATTGATTCAAGATAGAGTAGTAAAAAAATTGTTTCCATTCTTTCTATCCAATGATGTGGAGCTATTATAAATAAATCCGTAATTTATGTCCCATTCCCTTTCGCATCGGAACGCATCCTACCAAACAACGCGAAACCGCGAAACCTTCGAACCTTTTATGCACGGATTAACGCTCAGCGTCTTTCAAATAAGTGGAGATTAAACGCCGTCTACACTAATTACGATCTCAAAACCCTTTAATGAATCCTTTGGACCTTGCACCCTATAATGAGTCTTTAATAGCACCAACCCCATGGGGGTATGGTAAGGATAAACACTTCGCGAAGCTTCGAACGTGATGCCATGAATAGGGAATTCCCCACAAAAGAGTTTTTGAAATTGAGGAATTTGGGCTTTCTCGGAATTCATGTCGCTTTTGAAAAGAGGTGTTAAAAACATGTCGTTAAGTTTATTATTTTATAATGAGATTCCGCATTTTTTTTTCGTTCGAACGTTTTGCTGATATTCGACTTTATTTTTTAAACTCGGTAAAGAAGAAATTTATGCTTTCAGTTTCTTCCATACAGAAATTTCGAATTTCTTAAAGATTTTTAAAGTGGAGATTCCAGATTATGAAAGAGATTCTTTCTTTCGTCATAAAAACTTGAAAATCATATTCAACTTTTAACAAATTCAAAATAGATGCTTATTTTTAAAGTGAAACTGCTACTGTGAAAAGAAATAAGGAAATTTTGTAATATTTCACAGCACGGTACTGCCGTGCTCTAAATCTACTTCTATGAAAGAAAAAAAAAAGAAATTTTGTAATATTTTACAGCAAGTTACTGTCATGCTGTAAATCTTATTCTACGAAGGAAAAAAAAGAGGAAATTTTGTAATATTTTACAGCACGGTACTTCCATGCTGTAAATCTACTTCTATTATGAAGGAAAAAAGGAAATTTTGTAATATTTTGCAGCATGGTACTGACTGTCGTAAACTAATTCTTGGTTATTCGTTCTAATGCGGTTCGTCCTTGCATTATAATCACGATGTTATAATCTTTTATGTTTGGATAAAATATATAAATCAGTACAGAGACTCTGTTTAATTGTATGATCTCCATTAAGGTAGCTAGGTTTCGATTTCGTCAACAGAGCTTCAGAGCACAATTTATTTCTAATTCCCATATCTTTCTTTAAAATTTAATATAGGATTTTGAATTTCTTTAACAGGATTTTAATATAAGCACAGACATTATTTAAATGTCAACACTTCTGTGAAACAATTAAAAAAAATTTTTATGTTAATTTTCTTTACACTAAAATTTGGTATAAAATACTATGATGTCTGATGCGAAAGAGTTAAGTCATAAAATGCAATTTTTTAATAACTCGAAATAACTTTTAATAAAATTCGAAATATATAGAAATTAGATTCCTCTTGTTGAATATAATTTCATTCTGTGATACTTGAGATCAGGAGATTGAAATGGAAGATGAACGCATTGTTACTCTTTCTTTCGGGTGTTTTTTCTGATAGTGCAGTACTACTAAGGAAAAGAAACATTTACAGAAATTAAAACTCACTCGTTTTGGCTTCTTTCATTATCATGCTTTTAATTCGATTCTAGTAGTTAAGACTGCAAACTAATCTTTTAAATCAACCATTTTTGTTAATTGCCAATCCTTTTAATAATAATGGGAGTGAAAAGCAAAATATTAAAAAATGAAATTTAGCTTGTGGAATGTATTTTCATCTGGCGGTACCATAGTTCAATTGATTAAAATGTAAGACGAATACATTAACACCGTCTCTTAATATGTTTTTCCTGATGATACAGTATTACTAAGGAAAAGAAACATTTATAGAATTTAAAATTTACTCGTTGGCTTCTTTGAATATCATGTTTTTCCTCTATTTTTGTGGTTAAAAATGTAAATGAATCTTTAAGATCCCCTATTTATTTACGTATTATTTTTTTTAATTAATAGTCTTGTTGATAATATTGAGAAAGGAAAGCAAGATATTTAGATATTAGATTCCACTTGTTGAATATATTTCATCCTGTGATACCTAGCTTAGGTGATTAAAATAGGAGACGAACGCCTTGTTACTGTTTATTTTAGATGTTTTTCCATATGATGCAGTAATATTACTAAGGAAAAACAACTTTTGCAGAAATTAAAATTCACTCGTTGGCTTCTTTTATTATCATGTTCAATTCTGCTACTAAGAGAAAATTTAACATTTGAAAATTAGCTGTTTTTTTTTCTCGTATTTTATTGAACAACAATAAAATAACTTCGGGTGGAAGTTTCTATTATATAGCTGATTAGCTTCTAGTTCTTTCAATTTTCAAAAAAGTAAGTTTTTTAACTAGATCCAAATCTTCAAGCCGAAAAACGTGCCCCAGCCATCTGATCCTGTAGGCTCTAATAACCTTCACAATATTAGGTAATCTACCTTTAATTTATATCTCATGATTACATAAACTTTTCCAAATATTATTTTCCTTAACTACTCCAAAAATTGACCGAAGGATCTCTCTTTCAAAAATGAGTAGTCCATTTTCCTCTCTTTTATTAATTGACCAGGTCTCGCTACCATATTGAATAATTGATCTGAGTAAGGTTTTGTATAGATTTACTTTTGTACCAATGGAGAGGAATTTTAATTTAAATTGGTTCCTCAGACCAAAGTAGCACTTATTAGCCATCAAAAGTCTGTTCCTAACTTCAACCCTTATCTCATTTTTGTTGGTAACAAGCGTACCCGTATACTTAAACTAGGTAACTCCTTCAAAGGTATAATCCCCAATTCTGAGAGACTGTACATGATGTACTCTAGAGCTTACTACCATAAATTTTGTTTTTTCTTCGTTTACTGCTAGACCCATATCCTTGGCAGCTTTCTCAAGGGCATCACTTTCTCTAGTGTTGATTCCTGAATATCTTATAACTTTTTCAAGGGCAATATTAAATAAAATGCAAGACAGAGAGTCTCCTTGTCTAAGACCTCTCTTGGTATAGAATACTTCTGATACGTCAGACATGAGTTTAACTCTGCATTTTACACTTCGTAATGTCATTTTGACAAGATAGGTAAGTTTGGGAGGGATTCCAAGTTCACACATCGCCTCAAATAGTACTTCTGTTGATACAATCATAAGCTGCCTTAAAATCGACAAACAAGTAGTAAGTATCAATTCCGCATTCTTTTGTCTTTTCGAGGATTTGTGTGTGTGTATTTGGTCTGCAGTAGATTTTCCCTCCATAAAACCACATTGATATTTTCTTATAACTTATGTAACATAGGGAAGAAGTCTAGGAAATAGGATGTTGGAANAACCTTTTATATTTGGATAAAATATATAAATCAGTACAGAGACTCTGTTTAATTGTATGATCTCCATTAAGGTAGCTAGGTTTCGATTTCGTCAACAGAGCTTCAGAGCACAATTTATTTCTAATTCCCATATCTTTCCTTAAAATTTAATTTAGGATCTCGAATTTCCTTAACTGGAGTTTAATGTAAGCACTGACATTATTTAAATGTCAACACTTTAGTGAAACAATTAAAACACTTTTATTTGTTAATTTTCTTTGCACTAAAATTTGGTACAAAATACTATGGTGTCTGATGTGATGTGATGTCATAAAATGCAATTTTTTAATAACTTGAAATAACTTTTAATAAAATTCAAAATATATAGAAATTAGACTCCTCTTGTTGAATATAATTTCATTCTATGATACCCAAGATCAGGAGATTAAAATGGAAGATGAGCGCATTGTTACTGTTTCTTTCGGGTGTTTTTCCTGATAGTGCAGTACTACTAAGGAAAAGACACATTTACAGAAATTAAAACTCACTCGTTTTGGCTTCTTTTATTATCATGTTTTTAATTTGATTCTAGTAGTTAAGACTGCAAACTAATCCTTTAAATCAACCATTTCTGTTAATTGCTAATCCTTTTAATAATAATGGGAGTAAAAGGCAAAATATTTAAAAATTAAATTTAGCTTGTTGAATGTATTTTCATCTGGCGATACCATAGTTCAATTGATTAAAATGTAAGACGAATACATTGACACTGTTTCTTAATATGTTTTTCTTGATGATACAGTATTACAAAGGAAAATAAGCATTTACAGAATTCAAAATTTACACGTTGGTTTCTTTGAATATCATGTTTTTCCTCTATTTTTGTGGTTAAAAGTGCAAACGAATCTTTAAAATCCCCTATTTATTAACTTATTATTTTTTTAATTAATAATCTTGTTGATAATATTGCGAAAGAAAAGGAAAATATTTAGAAATTAGATTCCTCTTGCTGACTATATTTCATCCTGTGATACCCTAGTTTAGGTGATTAAAATAGAAGACGAAAACATTGTTACTGTTTATTTTATATGTTTTTTCATATGGTGCAGTACTACTAAGGAGAAAACAACGTTTGCAGAAATTAAAATTCACTCGTTGGCTTCTTCCGTTATCATGTTCAATTCTGTTACTAAGAGAAAATTTAACATTTGAAAATTAGCTGTTTTTCTTCTCGTATTTTATTGAACAACAATAAAATAACTTCTGCTAATTAAGCTGAATAGCGTCTTTATAATAATAATTCAAAATAAGTATAATTAGTGCATAAAATTATTAAATTAGTTCTTCCTTTTTTTTTATTAAAAATTATATTTTTTAAGCGTTCAGATTATGTATTTTGTACATAATTTAAAATTTATCTTAATTCAAGCAATTCACATTAATCTCTTTCTCATATTCTACTTCATGTTATAACACCAAACAAAATAATATGAAATGACCAGAGTTGTGTTAAGAAATGTGAATACACTTGTCCGTTCCTTCGAGCAGCATTAGTGACACCACTGGTGATTTTTTCTAGTAAGTCTTTCAACTGTTCCCCTGTAATTTCTAACAAGCAAAACCTTAGAATCGCATGATGACAAAATGTGTCTATTTTTAAATTCTGTAAAAGTTGCTTTTCCTTCGTAGAACTGCATCAGCAGGAAAAACAACTTAAATAAGTTTCAAAGACTTCGTCTTCCGCTACTAACTTAAAGAATAGTGGTTCTCATGGAAAAGTCATTTTACAAATATTTTGTGGAACAGAGTTATGAATAAAGCAATTTATATTTAGTCTGTAGAGTGCAAATCGAATGCTTTTAATGACTTTTGATCGAATATGATTTTCATGCACTATTTAGCCATTTCAAAGATTTAAAAGACGCTTTCTACAATGAGAAAAATAGCATGGTCGAAACTACCAGAATATGATAAAATTTAACGCGTTATTAAAATTTTTCGAAATTATATATTAACTGAGAAGTAGTGTTTTTTGATAATTCTAAAATTTTACAATTTAATAGTGAAACTTCAGTTATAAATATGGGCATCAGTTTTGCTAATGTAAATTCTGTGCAAATTTTGAAATTTTAAACTATTTAAAAGCACCTAAAAATGCTCGTAAAATGTTATCACAAAATAAGTTTTCAAAACCGTTCAAAAATGTAATTTTTTTTCAAATTTCGTAAAAATGTAAACAATTTTGTACAGTTCACACACATTAGAAACTTGGAATTCTGAAATATTGTTTAGTTTATCAATCCAGTAAAATACTAAACTGTTTCGTCAATCTTTATGCTCCTGAGGCTTTTAACTTTCGTTCAGTGTTGAAACTAATTATTGGAGCTAAAATAATTTTACTTACAATTTAAAATTTGTTTTTTTCCAATAATGATTTATTTTAATAATTATTTATTAATGTTAGAACTGATTGCAGGAACTAAAATAATTTTACTTGCAAACTTATAACTTGTTTATCCAAAGTTTAGGGAGCATGAATATTTTTTAAATAATGATTTATAATTTAATTTAATGTGATCGAAAACATTTTGAATTATAATTTATAAAAATTATCCTCCGACTTTTACTCTAGGCAAGCACTCTATCCTCTGATCCACCACGGGTGTTATGGTGTAATTCTTAAATTTATCTTTCTCAGGGTCTGATGAAAATGCATACCTTCGTTTGTATACTTTGGCTAGTACGAGTATTTTAAAAAGTCGGCATGTTCTTTCCGAGTGTTCTATATATATCAAGCCTGATGATGATTATGAATACATTCTTTTGTGCACGTCGTTTAAGGGAGAATTATCAAATTATCTTTTGGTCTGGTGATCATGGTACATATTTTAAGTTTACAGTTTACGTCACCTAGTGAGAAGATTTTATGGTGTAATTCCTTGTTAACGAGATTTTATCTATCTTTTGACCCAACGATGATAGAAACATTCTTTTTGCACACGTTTTCTCTGTGAAAGAGTTTTAAGGAGTATTTCATCTTTATTGGGAAGTTAACAATCTCTTAGCTTGATAGTGATGGGTAAATTAATTTGGTGTACGTTTTCTCAGTGAGAGGGTTTTTTTGGTGTAATTATTTAGATGAAGATAATTATTATCTACCGCTTGGCTTGAGGGTGATGGATACTTTTCATCGGTACATGAGAGGAATTTCTGGTGCAATTCTTTATTTATTTATATAATTTTTTCGAAATATATGTATTTTTGGCATAATAGTGATAGATGCATTCTTTTGGCACGCACTGTACAAGTAAGTTGAACTTTGTGCACTTATTAAAACAAATACAATTATTCCTAGCCTTAGAATTTTTGAAATAATTTTATTAAAGTTTTGGATTTTTTTCTCTCCGCATACTGTAGTGGAATATTACGCAAAATATTTATAAAATTCTAAAAACATTTTTAAATTCTATTAAAAACAGATTTATTTCACACTTTTTAGAGAAAACTACTTATTAGGTTGCACGAAAAATATAAATTGTCATTGAGAAATATTCGTCAGATCTCTGAACCGCATCTATCTCGTCAAAACTTTTCATCCGCAATCATACTCGCTTAAAGACTAGATGGCAGCATTGCGCAATACAAAATTAAATTCCCAAAAATATCCCCGCAGTTTTTGTAAACTGAATGGAATCCAATTTATTCGTCTACTTCTTATACACATTTTTAAAAGTAATGATAAAAAAAAAGCGAGATTAAAAATCGGTAGATATTAAGTATGAATCGTTCAGGAAAACGCTTTGCAAAGATTCTCTTTTATGCAAATCTTAATAACATTTGCTTTCGAATTTCACGCACCAGAAAATAAAAAAATCTACCTATTCACCTCTGATAAAAGTGTAAACGGGGGAATTATTTGAATACATATTCCGAAATACACAAGACGCGCACGCCACTATTACAAGATCAGCCGCATGTTTCTCGGAATCTATATCAAAAGAATCCCAAGTATATATAAATCCTTAAGAATAAAAAAAAAATGGTGTAAACGGGGTAAGGAGAAATAAAAAAAAAATAATAATGTGGAATATAAATAATAAAAAAGGAGTAAAGGAAGAAGAAGAGAAGAGAGAAGAAACCCCAAGTTGTTTAAAAAACGAAATTATCTGGTGGCCCTGGCGGAGGGATACGAAGAAGAAGTGTCGCGGGGCCTGCTTATTTACCTTGCATTGAAGCGGCTTTGAATGACAGGCCTTTGAGCATGTTCGTCTCAATGCTTTTCAATTTTAGATCAGACAATAGCCAAATCAGGTTGAATAGGGTCCCCATTGATCTCGTTACACGGAGCAATAATAACCGGCGATTCCTAGTGAATAGGAACGTATTTGTCCCGTGTCTTTCATTATGCGTTCCACAAAAGGGAGTTCCCCCTCTCCGTTTCCCTATTCATGGGGTCTCTCTTCTTCTGCTAGCAGGCACTTTTGTTGCATATGTGTTCAAAGTGCGCGTATTACGCCTCTCGGTCCTTTCAATGGAAGAAGAGAGGGGGGGGGGCTGCAGCAGCAGTGGCGTGCAGGCAACAAAGCGGCGCTTTCTTGCAATCTTTCTCTTCCCTAGCAGCAACTTTTCGCGCTGAATTATAAATGGACCCCGTCTCGCTTCTTATTCTTATTCTCTCTATCTTTTACTGCTTCTTCTTCTTTTTCCGGGAGGAGTGGGGGGGACGTTCTCAAAATGAAGAGCAACCCCCTGTCTGGTCTAGTTCTTCATTAATGGAGTGGGATGTTTCACACTTTATCCCTCTTTTTTTTTTCTCATCCGATTTCAGGTGCTTCACTCATTTAGCTACGATGAATTGAACCCACCGATTGGGGATGACTGTTTTATTTGTCCTTTTCATCCGGAGGGGGGGGGGAGGCTAAAAGGTATTTTAACTGGTAATGAGGAGACTGAAGACACGTTTCGACTGCTGGGAATTCGTCTTTTTTTTTTTTTTTTTCGGTTTGGGAAATTGAAAGGAAAAGCTTTAAAACTGGTTTCTAGATTTTCATTTTCGAATTCTGAATTTAAAAGTATTAGATGTTACAAGAGTTTAATAATAATAATAAAAAGAGTTTAGGAGTAGTAAAAAATCTTCATTTAAATGCGTTAAGATTGTCTATTAACAAACTGTGGGTTAATTTAAACAATAATCTTAATAATGAAAATTGAAAATATGCATACAATAATTTAAAACCTAGTTGCTCATCTATTTTCACAATAACGGGGTGATAAGTCCTTGATTATTGTTCATCAGATTTCAGGCATTTTGTTGAACAAAAACATATATTAATTGTATGTTTGCTTGCAGTTCATTCATTTATTTATTTTGCGATGTTTAAAAATGTTAAAAGTTGAAGAAAATTAGAGAGAAATTTAGAAGGAATGTCTACCATTATCAAAGATACCAAAAAGAAAGACTTGTATTGTTAAGCGATGCAAAAATTTTATTTTACGTAAATTATCTTGTTAACTAGTTTAAATTTCGTTTAAAACAACTCAAATAATGTAAAAATTAAACAATATACATACTTTTTTCCTTACTTTGCTATCTTAAAACTTACAGAAAAAAGAGCTTTTTTTTTAAAGACAATCAGGTATGAACAACTTTAAATGATTACTTCAAAAAACAAAGATTAAAATTTTGAAAGAAAACTATATAATGTGATTTTATTAAATTTTTAGAACTTGGACTTACGAAATTTTTTTAAATAATTTACCATTTTTGATAAATCTTATTGAAATATTCATATCGAATTTAGATAATTTTTTTCCGGTCTATAAGATCATGAAAAAAATTTTGCCGCATAAGGCGAAAATATGATGAAAAAAAAAAACAATATAAAAATTTATTTTTCAAATTGTGAGATATAATCTAATATTAAAACATTCATTGTTTCTACCTTTTTTAAAATAATAGTAATGATATAAATCTTCCAAAAATAAGGATTATATTACTTCAGACTGAGTCAAATAAAACTGGTGAATAACAGAAACTCTTTAATCAAAGTTTCCAATTACTAGACTAAAGAACTTACCTTCCCTTTTCTCGAATCTATAAGGGGATTTCTGTTCTGTGATTTTTCTAGTCCTAGTTTTTGTTTGTGTGAGTGACATTCTCTTATAACTAATTAAAATATTAAACATAATTTATTTATTTAAGGGATTAAAAAGAGAATAATGAGTTATTTTTATAAAAGTCACGTAAAAAGTAATAAAAACGTAATTTTTTTTTCTTCATTTCTTAAGTATACTCATTTATGCATAAACATTAAACTGTCCCTCATAAATTTCTAAATTCTTCAAACTTATTTTCCAATGCTTGCACAACCTATTAAAGTGCACTTCACCCATCGAGCTGGAATAGATACTGTTATATTTCTCCCTCTCACATTGTCCCTAATATTAGGTTCCTCTCTGTCATGTGATCCCTCTCTTTTGGCGGAAGTGGCTCACGAGACCATTGAGAAAAATTGCTTTATGGTAAATTTGTGTTTTGTACACGGGAAAATATTCTTGTAAAATTATCGTATTATAATGCAATTTCTAGTAAAGAAATACAATTCTGATCAATAAAATCAAAATATACTGTATTTAGATCACTTATATGGTAATTATTCCATTCATATAGTAGCATGTCACTGGAAATTCTTATTATTATTACCACACACCTAGTACCAAATATAGAATTGAAACGTAATTGTAACCGAATAAATAGTTTTTAATCCAGTGCTCTATATCATGAAACAATTACCAAATTTTAGCAGACATGCTAAACCATATATTATTGGTAATTTTACCAAAATCATTACTAAAGCACTCCGGTAAAAATTACCTAGCTTTTTGGCGTTCCCATAAAGACAGAAACGCAATACATTTTACCTCGTTCTGGTAGTTTTGACCATAACAGATTTAGGAATGTTAAGGCGAGCAAATCAATTTAATATTGGATTATTTTTCGACAAGACTATGCTAGATTAAAAATTATTTTAGCATAAAATGCAAATATTTTAAATTTAGCATATTTTAATAAGCATAAAATGCACAGAACTGTTTACATTTTTACAAAATTATGGAAATTTTAAATTTTGAATTGTTTTTAAAATGCATTTTGTGATAACCACATCTGGGTAATTTTAAGTTTTAATGATTGTTTAAAATTTCATGTTGATTCACATAATTCGCAAAAGCAAAACAAATGTCCATGCTTATAATAGAAGTTAAAAATCAAATTTCCGTCATATTAAACTTCAAAATTTTAAAATTGTCAAAAATGCTGCTTCCCAATTAATTATCAACTCGCAACATTTGATAAAACTTATTTTAACAAAAATTTTATCAACTAATGTTTGTTCTTATCTTTTCAAAGCCAAATATTTGCCTTCTACATTTTATCACTAAAATTAAGAAAATTATGCATTAGTATTGAATTTTTCTATATAATCACTAGTTTATGGTTTATGTGTTAGATATTTTCATGAATCTTTATGTGTTTTTATTCATTTATATTTATTAAAGAGACAGTTTTAAAAGTATAAATTTAGATTTTAGAATCAATTTAATGGAATAATTGTGTAATCCACATGTTGTTTTAAAGAAAAGAAGAACATACTGAAAATTCATTTAGATTATAAATAAAACAATTACGATTCAAAAAAGTGATTTTGTGCTATCAAACGCAGTACACTAAACCACCATGTTTTAAGGTTTTTGACTTTAAAATTCCGGCATCAATTTTTGCTTCTATTGAGATAGTAACAAGAAAAATTAAATTCAGGAAATTTCGCCCTCCAGTCACATGATTTTGTTCTTGGGACAAGAATTTACCTCACAGTAGGTGATTTACTTACATTGTACCTCAATGGTTGGACTTCTCTTGTTAAAAATTAAGTGGCGTGTATTTGATCTTGATATTCGGCTGAAGATTGGAGATTAGATTGAAGCCCTTCGATTTAGTTTCTCACTAATTTCTAATTTAGTTTCTAATTTTCTGATCAGTTTCGAGTACGAGTACCGTTAGCGTAGAGGCAAGACAATAAACATATGTGCCTTTGAATAATTAGAAATTTGTAAAAATCCCCTTGTTACTTCCAAAAAATTGAGAAAATTTTTATGAATCTGTATCAGTTAAGTTGCAAACTAGCTAAGAAATTAAAGAAAAAACTAATATTTCAGTGAATATTGAACTGATTAAATTTTTTTTTTCTTCTTCTTCTTTTTTTTGTCACGTTGGAAATTTAGAGAACTATTTTAAATGTGTGTTTTAATTTCTTCCCCCCAGAAGCTGATGATTGCGATGCCCTTGCTCTGAGTTTAGTTTTTGATTTAGTTTCTTAATTTCTGTATCTGGTTAAGTTTTTACAGATTTTGCTTTTCTACTAAGTTAAATTTTCAGCCCTTTTTTATTTCTGACTAGTTATTAATTTAGTTTCGTCGATTCTGATTAGTTCTGAGTTTAATTTCTGATTTAGTTTCTCAGTTACTGTTTCCTGTTAACTTTTTTTTTATTGAATATTTAACTGATAGAAGAAACAAGTTAGTTAACTTTTTTCTAACTTTTATAAAAGTTACTGCGTTAGTTAACCTTTTAAATAATTTAATTTCTGACTAGACTCTGCTTAGTTATGAGTGTAGTTTCAAATTCAGTCTCATGTTTCAGTTTCCTTTCAACTTTTTTCAGATTTAAGAATTAAAGTCTAATAATAGTTATATATCAGGTATCTTAAAAGTGACTGACATTTGAAAAATAAATTAAAGTAGATAGAAATGAACGTTTTATGTCGTTTTGCGTAGGAAATAAACATTTATTTCCATCAAATTTCGAAATTTTCTACAAAGTAATATAAAAATGTTACCTACAGGTTCGTCCTTTCTATCCAAAATATTTGTAAAGGCGTCTGTTAGTAATGTTTCAAGACTATACACGGGTGCAAATAGTGATTATTTAAAAGGATATTTTTCAGTTTTTTTTCTTTTCGGCAGCTCTATCAGGGTAAACAACGTAACTAAACTTGAAGCTTAACGAGGAGAGATTTTCTGGTTCTGCTGTGTTAAATTTATTTCTTCTACAGTATTTTGAATTTAATAATTTTTCAACAATAAATATAGGAACTTATAATATTAAAAATTCTATAATGAAAGGCACTAAGACATTCTAATTGCCTTCTACTTTTAGATTTCTAAAATACATTCTTTTCTAAAATTATATAATTAGCTAATCAGATTAATTAACTGTAAAATAAGATTAAAATTATGTTAACATTAAATAGGATTAAAATTTTCTTTTATGTGTAGTTACGTATTGTATATGAAGTATAACTATATGTATGGCTCTAATGTTATGTGTGGCTATATATTTTTTTACTTTTATGAATTATATATATATTCTAAGATCCGTATTAAAACACATAAAACCTGGGATAAAACCTAATAAGATATGTTTTAAGTACGGCTTTAGAACACATAGACATTATTTTGGAAGGAAAAGCCAATTTTTCTCCTTTTTATAATCCTAATAATGTATTTAATTACAGCATTTTCAATGTTATATGCTTTGCTATTTATTCTTAGAAGAATTAAAAATGCAAAAAAATGGGGAAAAGTAAAGCTGAGGTGCAATTATAGTATTGGATTGATAAGAGATGAAATAAAAAACTGCATTGTCAATCTCAATCTATTGAAAAAAAAAGTAGATCATTTCTTTATAATACCCTCCAAATTATCATATTTTACCTATGAAAATAATGTTTTCTCTATTGTCATCAGCGTTTTCTAACTTCTATACATTCTAAGAAAACTGTTTTAAGTATTCTAGAAATTCAAAAGAAATAAATGTAAATTAATATCGAATAAAGCACCACAAAGGCTGCATTAACATTTTACAACAAATGAAAAACTAATGTAAATTCTTTTTTTGTTTGCATATCCGACACAATGAACGGTTGAAACTATAAAAATGCATCTTTCCTTTTCTAAAAGTCTATGAATAATTTAATCATTTGATATGTATTTTTTTTTTCCTTTTTTCCCCCGGCTTATTCTTCTCACCACTCTAACGGTAATTGTGTACTAGAATTGGCAAATTTTGCCTCCATTTCACGCAATTGAAAACTGTTGCACAATTCTATATAGATGGCAGATGACGTTTGAATGGATGACATCAAAAGAAGCTTTTTAATTTCCTGAAAAGGAAAAATAAAACGGTATAAAAAAGGAAGGGGGGGGAGGAAAAAACCCACTCAATATTCACAAGCACAAACCAACCAGCTGGATTTTCTATGTGTGGGAACCATGGCAATGCAAAACCAGGTGCTGGAGCGGTTGAGTCGGAGTCCGGGCACCGCCACCACACACACACAAACTATCATTTTGAAACCCATAACATAATAGAATAGTATTCTTTCATTCTCCATTATCCGGACAACACATAATGTGGCAGGTCTATGAATAGACCAGTCACACAGTCTATTGTGTTCTATGGGTCTCCGTGACAAATCTCTTGTAACCTTCACAATGGGCACTCATTGTCTCTTTTCACACAAAAGACCTCCCCAATCACAGAGTTTGGTAATAGGCGATGTAAACAAATGTCGAGTGTGGTGGGTAGGCCAGGGGGTTAGCGCTCATCCATCGCCGAAATTCGATTTTCAAAGGTGAATGAGAATAGGGGACAGTGCATTTATAGCCGTCTCGTTCGTACCTTTTCTATTAGATCAGGGAGGGCGATTGTATCAGGGGGCGTTAAAGCGTAGATGACAGAAAGCAGATCCAGGGGGATTTGTTTGCCTAATATTTTTCGAGGGGGTGATGTGGAACGGCAGAACCAACCTACTTCATTACTTCCCAAAATACCATGGGCGGTGTGAAAAAAAAGAGATAATTCTATAATAGAAAAGTGTTCGATAATAGAACGTTTTAAAATTCGTTTTAGAGTGTATTAAACTGTATGGCGCTCTTAAATCTATTGTCAAAGCAAAACATTTTAAGAAGAGCCCCTATCATTTTAATTTTTGTTCAATTTCACACTCACAATTTTTTTTTTATTGAAACGTGAAAGATTTAATTTCCAAAATGTAAAAACTATATAAAAAATTACAATAAAATTAATAAATTAATGAAAACGTTCTTACATTGTCGATTAAATCAGAGAAGTCTTATCAGATCAGTGTTATCAGAGGAGTTTAAGCACAGATGACTTAAATAGTAGGGATTTAATTTCTGAATATTTTTCAAGGGGGGGGAAGGGTATTTGGGAATGCACTATCAACCCCCAGAACCCTTCATTACTTCACAAAAAAGCATGAATGATAAAATGGTGAAATATATACTTTATTTCCGCTATTTTAAAATGTGTTTTAAGTTTATATTGAAATGTATAATCTTTTGTTGAAACACTTATGAGAAGACTCGACACTCTTGTAATTTTTTGTTTTGATCACAAAAATTTATAATAAGTGAGTAAATATAATTATGAAGCCGTAATCTTTATCTTTTTTGATTCTTACATTAAAAAAAAACTGGAAATACATATTTCATTCCTCTTGCAATTTAGTAATCACGTTTCGTTTTTAGGATAAACTGAAATTGAGACTTATTGAAGAACAAGTCATAACAATACGTTTTTAAACAAATGCCTCATCATTGAATATTGTTCATTTTAAATTGATATTTTTTTAAAAAAGATTTTAGAAAAATTCTGGTATTTATTGTAAATTGACCTTATATATTTTACTTGAAAGATTCATTTTCTTTGTAGATATAATGTGCAAAAAATACCTAAATTTGTATTATTTTACAAATTTTTTTTTTATTATGTATGAATGTTTTTAAGAATTGTAAGAGCCAAATTCATAAAATAAGTTCTTGTTTTTCATAATTTGCTCTAAAATTTGATTTTAAAACATTTTTGACAAATAAAATCAATTTGATTTGAAAACGCTTTAGATTCCCCCAAACAAACTAAAGCTATATGCACCTGTTTTTTTATTCTTTATGTTTTTATACATGCTTACCAACTAATGATAACTGCAAGATATCGATATTTTTTTTCCCCCAATGGCAGGCACTGAATTTCAATCTTTTGCCTATACTACGCCAGAATTGTTGCTCATTTCGCGTTACCCAGTGGGCACCTGTGAACCAAAGTCACGGAGGCGAGCAACATTGCCCACGACACAAACCTGTTTATAGGTATATAACAGTAATGTTGCTTGAGAGAAACTTGTGGGAAGCACATTAATAAAAAATGTACTTATAGATAATGAAAAATGTATTTATAAATACCATTGATTAAAATTTTCTTGTTTAAAATTAGCTTCATTTTCGAAAAAAAAGTTTAAAATTTTTCCTTCTTGCGAAAAAACAATAACATTAAATAGTTTTGAAAATTTTAAAAATCTAATATTAATGAGAGACATTTATTTTAAAAGGCAAATTTTTCTATTAATGTTATGATAGTGAAAACTGTAGTTACAAATATAAAATATTTTTTATTGATTATTGATTCAAAAATTTCACATTTCAAATACTCTTCCTTTTTTTGGAAAAAATATCAATCAAAATTACTTCTACTTGTATTATTTAAATTTTATAATCTAATATAATTTTATAATTTTATTATCTTTCTACATTTTTCTACTTTTATTTATTATTTAATCAATGATAAGAAAAACTGCAGTTTTGAAAATAAAATATTTCTATTGATTTAAAAATTGAAAAACAGTTAAAATGTTTGTGATTGTTTAATATATTATAAAAAAAAACTTTTCTGCTTAGAAATTTCAATTTGGCATAATGAGAAAGTGGTAAATGAATTAAATGCATATTCTATAACTGTTTTAACCAATGTAAACCAACACATAACATTATAGTTTTAATTAAAAAATTTAATTTCTGAGATTAATACTATTTTTTATAAAAAAAATGTACATTTATTTATAAATTTTAATATAACTTAATAATCAATTCATGTCAAAGTTATATAAAAGTTAATGCATCACACACTAAACAAAGCAATGCTTTTAACTGAAAATAAAATTTGATTTTAGTAAAAGAAAATCAGTTGTTGATATACGTCAAGATTTTGGCGATTCTTGGTATTATCTATGATCCTTTTTTTTTTCTTCTTAATTATCAGCATTGAATTGCCGCTTTTGCTTAACAAAAAAGAGTAAACCGCGCCTTATTGTACCTGGGACAACATTTCACAACTCGCTATTTAACCGAAACCGATATCACTTGTAAAGATTTCAAAGCGGCAAGTCTGTTTTCTGTGTCACCAATAGATAGCTTTTCTCTTACGTGAAGATATCTACCTATACCGACAATCATTCACTATTTGTACATCTTCACATTTCAATGATTTCTTTTTTATTTAGTTTCTTAAATAGATAAATCAGAGTATTTTGTTTCTTTCGATAGATATTTCGTGAATGATTCAGAACGTTCATGGGTGTTAAAATACCCCTTTCGGATGAATTGTTTCTTAATACGCTAAATTTATTTTGTAAAATTTATTTAAAACAATTAAAAGAAAGGATTAAAACAGATAGAAAAATATTTTATGACACATTTCTTTTAAGACGTCGGACAAAATTATCTTCATTTGTATGAAGATTTCATTATTTTGCTTTGAGGATGTTAAAATTTTGCGATTGAAATAAAGCTAGTAAATTAAAAATACTTTTGTTTTTAATTTATTTGTGAAATTTCTTAGTTTGGTTAACCAAATTCCAACAGATAGGCTGCTTCATTATTTTCCATACCTCTAGAACAGTTAGAAATAGGGCACTTGTTGCTTATTTTCTATTTTGCATATTTTGTGCAATCTCTTAGTTTTACCCCAAAAAGCCTTTTTTAATGTATTTTGTTAATTATGTTATTTAATTATGCATTTAGTTATGCATTTATGTCATTTAATTACTTTACAGAGCAATTTTTCCCGTTATAAACAGCTTACTTTATTTAGCTTTGATGATTTGTTAAGAGCAAAATACTTAAAAAAATTCAAATAAAAGTTGATTTATTTCAGATGTAACCAGTAATTTTTTTAAAAATAATTTTCAATCCTTCCCTTGAGTTCATAAAAAATTCATAAATTTGTTGTGAATAGTATTTGGCAACTAATGAATAATGTTTGATTTGAATATCTAAAACGTTAAAAAAGTTTCAAGCAATTTTCTAAGTTGTTTCTGTATTTTTTTAAAAGAAAGTTTAAATCGATAAAGCGTTTTCCACAAATTTTATTTTGTTCCATAAAACAAGATTTATTAAAAATGAGACCGGTAATTATAGGGGATCATCCCCCATAAAAGTATGTTTTCTTTCCTTATACCATCACACTTTAGTTTCCTGACGATTATTGTAAGGTTTTATCATTTGCTATTAAATTTTGTCTTATTACACAAAATAAAATTTTAGGTAAGCCCCTGACCGTTTTGAGTTTTCTTTTAAAAAGCAAAAAAAAAGAAAAAAAAACTACTAAAAAATTGCTTTAAGCTTTTAAAATTTTTAAGATAATCAAATCGAACTTTTTTCATTAGTTGCCAAATGCGATTCACAGCAAAATTATCAAAAACTTTTTTGTAATTTCTTCTGAACATGAGCACTATGAAAGAACTACCTTAAATAATTATACCTTGCACAGTTTTGACCGTTTTTTTAAAAAAAATTATTCAATAAATTTTAAATTGCTTCAAAACTTTTGTTTAATTCTATTAAATATTGATAAAAATATATCAGAAGAAAACGTAAGGCCAAAAAATTATATATTTTTTCCATTTTCTTTTTTTTTAATTGTTCATATTTCCATAAATATTTAATCTAGGTTTGCAAAATTTTATTCAGTTATTAAAAATAATATCTAAAAAATCGATACAAGTTACAAGCTCATTGCTTGATTTTCTGGCGTAGGGTGTTAAAAAATATTTGTTTTCGTTCTTAATTTGTTGTAGGTCTCCCCAATCTCTGAAAGCTTTAAATCTTATTGCTAAGTATGAAGAACTGCATGAACTAAACATCTCAAACGTTATAAAACGATCCTTGAAGTATTTCTCTTGAAATGAAAAAAAAAAAAAGTAAAAAACTGAAAGTGACTGCAGGGTAGGGTATAAATCGAGAGATAGCACGAATTAAATTTCTGACTGACTATTTTAACTTTTAAAAGGTTTTATATTGTTTTGAAAGCATATTTATGCAATTTGATAACTAAATTACACTGAACTGTATGCAATCGTGGATGATTACTTAATGGTCTTCTTTTTATTTTTTTATTTTTTAAACTTGCAACAGAGAATAGTTAGACTTCAATAATTTCGAATTTTTTAGATTAGTAATATTTTTATATTATAGCATTTTTATACAAGTTTACAGTTTCGTTAATGCGTCCTGTTTTTAATTAATTGGTGAGATATTTTTCGCAATTATGACTAGAAAAATCTCTCTACGGAGATTGACAATCGTTAAATTAGAAGGGGTCAGCTGTTCAACGCCGGTTCCAAAAGTATCATAAGCACTTTTTGAGTTTCAACTAAGAGATAAAAATTACTTTATTACTTTTGTTTTGAGCTGTTTGTTAAATAAGTTCTTATATGTTGATAATACATAACACAAAAAAACAACAGATGACGAAGAAGTCCGATATCTAATTCTTGTATTTTTAAAATCTAGGCATTTAATTGAAAATAAGAAGAAAAAAAATACTTTTTCTTCTTATTTTTTAGATCATAGAAAAATATGAATTTTATTTAGACTTCGCTTCTTTGTGTAAATTTTTCTAATGCACGTAGCTCGCAAATTTTATTTTGGTCTTAAATTTAAAAAAAAAAAAAATTCTTTCTTGCTTATATCGGAGGAAATATTATTATTGAAATAAGTGCATGAAACTTTATTTATCGAGGTTAATTTAGAGCATTAGAGAAGATCATTCATAAAGATTAGCGATATAAAAATGTAAATATTTGGCCGAAAGTTAAGCTTGAAATAAATTAATTGAAATAATTAATGTCATGTTTGAAAAAGATAAAAAAATTATTATGATTTTTTACAAGTTTTTTACTAATATTTATTAGAAACAGCTTTAAAATACTATTATTTGAAGAAAAAAAAATGCTCCCAATAGTTTCATATTACATGATATGTAATATTTTTTACGATTTTTCATCTCAATAAAAACTTATGAGCGAGAAATAAAATAAAGATAAATTGTAAAACAAAATCAGAAATTTTTTAAATTAACTTTTTTTAAAAAGTATGGTAGATAGGTTGTAATACAATACAATATAATACTATATTAAATACTTCAAGCCAACTCTTTAGTTGGTTTCGAAAAATATTTAAAGTCCCTTGTTGCCTTAACACAAAGTGGAAATAAGTCAAACTTAAGCAACTAAGCACAACAATAACTGAACAAATCAAATCACAATTTCTTATCAATATTTAACGGGAAAAAAATGAGGTAATCAGGATTTTTAAACAGTTATTGTATAGAAGAGCTATGTTTAATCAGAACTAATTTAATTAAATTAATTACGCCAATTTTAAACGATCTTTTACAGAGTTAATTATTGGAAAAAAAAAGAATGAAAAGAGTAGCGTGTGGAACAATGCATAACCTTAAGGCTGAGTTGGCGGGGAAAACAATAGCATTTTATAATGAATTAATTAATTGAATATTTTCAAAGAAATAGTTTTATAATGATCAGCACTTCTCCTTTGTCTTAAATGTGTATTTTGGGAGAAAAAAATTTTCTTTTCATGCTGAGATTGAGTTAAATATCTATTATAATACAAAAGAAAAATATAAATAAAAAAGTTTTGAAAATTCAATAATACGAAATAAATTTCTCGCGTTTTATTGACTAATTAGTTTTAAATTTAAGAAAAATCCACAAAATTAAATCGATATTTATCAAGGTAATACAAAACTAAATAAAATAAAAAAGGAACATTTTAATAACTTCAGATTTAATTACCGGATTTTCTGATATTAAGATGCAATAGTTTTACTTCAAATAAGTTAATTAATTTGTGCAGGCAATATTTTAAGTTAAGAAATCAGACACAATAACATACCTTTTTTTGAAATTAAATATACCCTTCGTTTTAAAAAATTAAAACTCTCAAAATATGGGAAATAGCTGATATCTAAAAAATATAGACAAAATTGTTCAGTCAGGAGAAATACCGGTAACTCTGACCACTTAAAGTTAAAACTAATTTTTTCGTAATTCACCATATCCTAATCAAATTTCAATTAATCAAAATATTTTTGCATGGAATTATAAAACTATTTTATCAAAACGTAATTCTATGCCGAAAAATATTTTTTTATAATTACTTTTAATTTATTTTAAAATTGTCAAAAATGGTCAAAAAGTTTTTGAGGAACAATGTACATAAATAAGTTTTATAATAATTTTAAACTGTATGTCATTTTAAATGTAATAAAAATTAAATTTAACTACATAATTAAAAAAAAACTATTAATATATTTTTTTAAAATTTAGTAATTTTTATCAATTTAAATTTTAAAAGAATATATAATTTGGAATTGCATTTCTGAAAACTACACAAAAATTTCTGCCCTTAAAAATTTCAATTTTTTTTAAATGACAATAAAATTTAGTGCATTAAATTTAATATAATATATAAAATAAGGATATAACTTTTTAGATTTTGGGTCATTTTGAAGGTCAAGAACTAAATCCATCGAGGAAAATGTACGTTTATTCAGATGAAGTACGTTTATGACCGAGATTTCAGAATTTAAAATATCATTTATACGAAAATTATTTAGCATATTTAAGTTCAGCTTCTCGAAACATTCATATTGCTTCTTAGCACGTGACAGCCCGACCATTAGATCAAAAGATATTGAGTTGTTCCGTTTTTTTATTTTGCGTACTGCTCATTGTATGTAGTTTATGTACACATTTTTGTAGCAATAAAATTAAAACAAGTTTTTAAAATAAACTTTGCTTGTAATTTATTTTCAAGTGTTTAAATTAAATTTTATTACTGATAAAGTTTTCATTTTCGTAAACATTGAATTACTTTTATATATTTAGACTATTTCAAAGAAATTAGACTCCATCATGAGTATTTTTCTGAAATTGAAAAATAATTACTCATTATTTCAGTCAAAAGAGGCGAAAGAAAATATTCTTTAGACACGAAAACTGTGTGATGAAAAGTACTCAAAAATTATTCTCAAAGGTAGCTTAAAATGCTTCCATCTAAGCGAAAACCATTAGTAGTAGCATTAGTATTCTAACTCTTCACCCTGTTATACGATGCGTTATGAATTTATAACTACAATCCTATTTTTTTGCTGTTCAGTGAACAAAGCGCTCTTTTAAAATAACATATTCCAGATCTTTTGAGAGTTTTTGTTAGGCGCTGTAAAATACTCTAGAAATATTTAGTGAAATGCTTTGAATAACCCTCNACAGGAGTTTTTTTGTGACAATGAGATTATTATTCTTCAATTTTGTAACTTAAAAAGATATGAATATATTTCTATTTCAATATATTTCTTACCTCTTATTTTAATTTAATTTTCTGCACAGTTTTATTTTCTCCAATTTCTTGATCTCTAAACCTAAAATTCTTTAATATTTTATGAAATATGCAAGAAAATACCAAAGACTTTAAGTACTTTAATCCTATTACTTTGTTCCCAATTTGGAAGTACACGGGAATAAATTAAATCGAGTAAAATATTTTTATTAATATTCTTTAAAAAATTGTTGGGGGTAATTTTCTTGTTTCAGCAAAATGTTTTTAGTGAAAGTAAATAATATAGTTTTTATATGAAATTGAAAAAAAAGATAAATAGAGATTATGAAAAAAGATAAAGGGTCAATGGAGAAAAAAAGTTTGGCAACTGATCTTATTCATTTTTCTCTCTCTATTATTGAAATCTAGATTTTTAATTGCTTGGAAATGTCTTTAATTGTAATCAACGAAAATGCTTTCCCAGGGTACCATATTGTTTAACTTGAATTGAATCATGGTTGGGTGTAGATTCTGTTTTTCGAACAAAGAATAGTGCACAAATCCATTTAGAATTAGTTTCCAATAAATATTGCGGATTTCCAATAAATATTCTTAAATTTTGTATCTGTTAAATTTAAAGGCACTATTCTTCTCGAAGTTAGCTTTTGATAATCTCACCGAAAATAATTACATGATGACGCTTTCCTGGTGCATCATTTTTTTTCTTTCTAATCTGAATTGTTTAGTTTGGAGTGCTAGCTATTTTTTGAGCAGGCATGTGTACAATAATTCCAATAAACTTTGGTGAAATTTCTGTATGTTATTCGAAATTTAAGTGCATCGTCCTTTTCAAAGTTAGCCTTTGATTATCTAATGGTAAATGATACCTGAATATTACTTGGGTAAGTTTTCATAGAATAACATTTCGTCGAACTTGAACTGACACTTCGCTTGATGTAGTACCTATTATTCGATTTANAAAAAAAAAAAAAAAAAAAAAAAAAAAAAAAAAAAAAAAAAAAAAAACTGCTTACGAACTTAAATTAGTTTCAAATAAAGTTAGCAAAATTTTATAAAAGTGGTTCTTCTCTAATTTTGATTTACTGTCATTCTCAAAAGCAAGCGTCTGATTACCTTACCGTAAATACCGCCTGATTATTACCTGGAAAAGTTTTCTTAATGTACCTTTTGTCTAACTCGACATGAAACAGAGTTTGATGTATCATCTCTGGTTTTCTAACAAAGAATAGTGTTTAAATCCATTAATTTTCCAGTAAAATTTGAGGAATTTTCAATATTCTCCTCATACTGGTCCTCTTCTCTAATGCTTCTCTATTTCTTATGGTTTTAAGGGTACATATCTTTTAAGGGTACATTTTTGTGTACTTAGAGCAAAATAATAGCCGAATTTTCAATTAACATCCGATGCTTAATTATTATGGTGAAACAAAAATATTTGCTAAGAGAAACTACCTTTGAGTAAGATTATGCCTATGAGTAGGGCAGTAGATAAACTATCACTTAAACTTTAAAAATCGAAGACAAATGCATAAAGTTTAAGATGCAGTCGAACCTCCTTAACGCGAAATCGGCGAGACTATCTCAATTATTTCATGCTAACCAAATTTTGTCTTATCTAATACATCATGAAAACAATTTATTGCGTACTATTGATACATGTTATGTATTACATTAATGTATGCAAACAGTACTATTATGAACCAAACAAATTTGACTGATGCACGTTAAATCTATCGAGTCTCAAAGTCATTCATGTTCCCATAACAAATCAATACTTCTGGGGGTACTGGATTGGAGATCGATCGTTCTCTGATTCAAGTCAAAAATTACAATCTATGGATGAATGAATGATGTATGAATGGGTCCGCCCTATAAACGGATGTGACGTGTGTGTGGCTGAAGTCTAATTTTCGGCCATAGATGGCGCCACTGAAGAACAAGAAACGCACCCTCTGCCTTAAATTTGCTCGGTTTCACCAAGCAGGCTTGCTAGTGTTGCAAGTGGCATTGGAAACAACAACAACAACAATAAAGTTTAAGGCAACCTATCGTTGTAACTTATCTTTGTCGTTGGCATTGACCACAGCATGATCATAATTCTAAGCGATTACGGCATTACAAAAGTATACTTTCCTTTCTGGTAGTTCTTCTCAATTAGAGTCTCAACGTTCATGAGTTTCCAAAATGAATAGTAAAGTTTTCCTCGATTTCCATTTATATTCTGTAATTGTATATTTGTCATTCAGATGAAAATATTAAAGATTTAAACTAATCCTTGAGCCCACTTTTATTCTTTGAATTCCCATTTCTCTTTAATTTAAATTTTTTATTAAAGAAAATTGCTTATTTTTATATATAATTAGAATGAAGTATTACATTAAAACTCCTTTTTTTTCTTCCAAAGGCATTGATTCTTAGTAAATAAAAATAGGTTGAAGAATTTTTTATTTTATGCATTTTTTATAAATTTAGATAGAAAGTCATTTTAGTAATCAAAACTATTAGAGAATCTTTCCATAAAGTTTAATGTTTGATCTACGAGTAGCCTCAAAGCTGGTGCAGGTTGGCTTTTTAATGTTGGTAAAAAAATTAGCTGGCACTAATAGTAATATTCTGAAATAAAATAAGAAGAGAAAATAAATGGAATCAATTCTAATATTAGCAATATTTTATTCATGCACTACAAAAAAATAAAAAATTGGATAAAATTACGATAAAAAGTAACGGCCCTCTGCTGGTACTTTTAGAAAAGTGGTTCTTCTTACCTTGAAATTCAGTTTTACCGGAATATGTTATGAAAAAAATTCTGATATACCGTAATGTTTCCTGTGATATTTACTGCAAAATCTCAGAATAACTCTAATTAAATAAGTATTTCTTCAAAAATTATGGTATAATATTTAACGGTAAAAATGGATTTCGCTGTAAAATGGATTCTAATGGTGCACCCAAAGTGCCTTTACTTTATGCTGTTAGATGATCTCGAATTTTTACAGTGTAGTTTATACCTAAAATATCTGAAACTTTATTTTCTCGTTTATTACGATATACATTAATTTAAGTGCATAGAGTTTTTCCAATAAATTTTTTTTCAAACTGATTTTAAAGAAAATCCATTGCAGACAATATTTACAATAAAGATAACCCTCTTGTTTAGTACACACTTCAGTCAATCCAATAATCATAACTAGTCCCAATGTTTTATTCAATTCTCCTGATATATTCAGAAAAAAAGGGATATTTCTCTGCAAAAATCTTCTGCCAATCCTTGCAACCCCCCCAAACGTGCAAATGGGATTCCGTTATAGTATGTTCCCACCTCTTGTGAGCCGACCCGCAAAACATACCAACACCTGCCTTGCGAGCCACTTGTATCTATTGGCCTGCAGCTGGCCCTTTGTAGTGGTCCTTTTCAAATAAATTCACTTAGGATAGGGTGAAAAGGGTACCATTCTTATTTTCTCATATTCATAGGCTGTATCACAGAGACCAGATGCGACCCGACGATTGTTGCGAGTTTTGTCTTTTTACACGGGGTGAACTTATTCACACAAGCTTCCGATCGTTTTCCTTTTTTTCTCTCTCTATTATTGAAAAACCTCTCCTTTTATATTTCTATGGAAATGCAAATGTCTTCGATTGTAATCGATGATAATAAAAAATACACTATATGTATTCCCATATGAATAGGACAGATAGAAGTGTATGGTAGTCTAATTTGTTCCCATTTAGGAAAAATGATACGACTTTGGAAATGAATTGGATTTAGCAGGATATTGAATGGCTTTACTTTTTTTTTCTTCTTAATTTGAAGTGGTTGAAATGAATTATCTTTTTTCTTTTTGGAAACAGACGTTTTTTGTGACAATGAGATTATTATTCTTCAATTTTGTAACTTAAAAGGATAGGAATATGTTTCTATGTCAATATATTTCTTACCTCTTATTTTAATTTAATTTTCTGTACAGTTTTATTTTCTCCAATTTGCTGATCTCTAAACCTAAAATAATTTAATATTTTATGAAAGCGATACTTTAAGTACTTTAATACCATTACTTTGTTCCCAATTTGGAAATACTGTACTTTTACGGGAATAAATTAAATTGAGTAAAATATTCAAAGAATTTTTTTAAATAATATTCCGTAAAAAATGTTGGAGGTAATTTTCTTGTTTCAGTAAAAGGTTTTTAATGAAAGTAAATAATATAGTTTTTATATGAAATTGAAAAAAGATAAATGAAGATTATGAAAAAAGATAAAGGGTTTATGAAGAAAAAAAGTTTAGCAACTGATCTTATTCATTTTTCTCTCTCTATTACTTAAATCTAGATTTTTAATTGCTTGGAAATGTCTTTAATTGTAATCAACAATGCTAAAAAAATGTAACATTCTTTTCTACGCGAATAAGAGAAATAAAAGTGCATGTTAGTCAAATTTGTTTCTATTTGGAAAAAATAACACGACTTTGAAAATAAATTGGATTGAGCTGGATATTGAATGGCCTTAAAAAAATGCTGTTGATAAATCAGCATTGAAAATATTCGAATCAGCATTGATTGGTGTTAAGCATTGAAAACCTGTCCAGAGTCACGTAAACAGCACAAGGAAAAGTCCATAAGTTGAATATATATCTATATTAAAGTGGCTATTTTGGAAACAGATGTTTCTATAAAAAAGAGCGAATAATAATTGTATTATTTGCATCTGCAACTTATATGAACACCGAAAACCATATCTTTCTTATGTCCTACTATATTTTAACTATTTCTACTATTTTTCATTTATTGGTAAATCACGTAAGATGCTTTAATATGTTTACTAAATACTGAAGTAAATATATTCAAAATAATCAAATATAATCCCAAATGTTCTAACATTGTGTAAATTGTTCTCGTTTAAAGAAAGTTATATGAGGAAAAGTTTGGTTTAAGGAAAGTTATATATATATATTTTTTTAATTGAAGTTGTCTAAAAGTAAAATTTAAATTTTTTATTTGAAACTAAAAGAGAATAAGCTTCAACAGCAAAAATATAGATACTATACGAAAATATTGGAGATAGGACTTAGCAGAGAAAAGTTAGTAGAAAAATAATTCAGTGTTTTGTGTTATTTAATAATGTTTTAAAAAATAATAAAAATGTCATAACTTTTAAAAAATACTTAGAAAATAATAATAATTAGGCTGCGAAACGAATAGGTATTTCGTACTAGGGAAACTTCTTCGTTTTTCATTTCTCCTGACAATACAATATTCTCCCTAACAATAAATTTTAAAATATTGTTCTTTTCCTTTTATTATTTGTATATTTGAACTTATTATGGCTTATAACAAAACATATTTCCCTAATCTAAGTATGATTCAATTATCTTTTTCGGTACTTTTCCATTATACCGGCGTAGGCGATAAAGTCGCCAATAATGATGCAACCAACTTCAAACGAAATATCACCGCTGGTAACTTTTTGCCCCCACACTTTCAAAGTAAGTCGCAGCAACACCTCCTAGAAAAGAGTAGGCCTCTGCACGGGTTACCATAAATATCCTTTAGTAGTCCAAACGTAATGACATACGCCGTATTTTCAACCACTGCGCAGCTTAGTACCCCGAACGTAATGACATCTTTCTTATTTTTCATCCACTGCGCAGTAAACTTCGTCACATCGGACTACTAAATTGATCCGTGCTGAGGCCTTCATACTTCTAGGAGTTGTTGGTCGCAGCCGTTTTTTTTAATATCGGTAGCGAACGTCTTTTTCTTAATACGAAAAATTAATGCCAAAAACATTGAAAATTTGGGATTTACCCAAAACAGAGGAAGAAGCGGTCAGATTCTTTCAAGAGAAAGGCGTTTTGGCTGAAATCGCAACTTGTGATAAGAATCATGAAATGAAATTGTGTTTTGGAGATGATATTCAATGATTCATTCAACTTTTCAGCTTGTTGCAGTAAAAGAAGTATCCGTAAAGGTTTCAGTCATTGAAATTGAGCTTTTTGAAGTAAGTGCGGTTTATTTATTGTTGGTGCAATGAATTAACTTCAGTTAAATTATGTGAAAAGTAATTGGGAATCAGTCTCGGAACAGTTGTAGACTGGAACAACTTCATGCGTGAGGTTTGTGTGAATTCTTTGCTTAGACGTGAACAACGGAAAATAGGAAGACCTGGCATGATCGACGAAGTGGACGAAAGTTTGTTTACGAAAAACAATGCGGGACAACACACCATCATCTCGAATTTATGTTGAGAAGGCAAACGGAGGACCCAATTGAAAAATTTTTTAGTGATATTAAAATGTTTATGCCATCGAAGAAAAAAACTTTTTGAACCATCTATTAAATGTTTTTTTTAAATTTTTTTTTATGTGTATGCTGTGTGTTGAAGCCAATAAAGTCTGCTTCGTATGATTTGTTCCGGCGACTGTGTTGTGTGCTGTAGCCAAAAGGCTTACTTGGCAAAATTTGCGCCGGTATAATGGAAAAGTACCTAGCTAAATAAATGTTTGAAAATCTAAATATGTAAGTCGAAAAAAGGGTTCAGTTGCACTAGGGACACTTTTCATTTCTCATCTCTTTTTCACTTTTTAAAATACCTGCAAAAAAATGCGTGTTTCCGAAAAAAATTATGCAGATATTCAAGCCTAAATATTTTATTTTATGTTTATCATTTAATTTTCTTAAACCAAACTTTTCCCATTCTATTCAATATTTAAATACTAGATAAAAATAGGTAAATTAATACATGGCCTTGTCTAAATAAAAATTGATACAGTTAGTTGGTATAAAAAACTTTTCATTTTTATAAAGCAGTGAGAAATAGAACAAAAGAAAATTCATTATAGACTATCTTTTAAACTTAATACATTGTCTTGCCTGAGGAAAAATTGATAAATTGAGTTGTTTTCAAAATATTTTCTTGCTTACGGAGCTCTTTAGGAAAAGTGGAAAAATAAGTTTAAAAATTATCTTCTGCATTTAATACATGGTCACGGCTGAGGAAAAATCAATGCAATAAGTTTTTTTTTTTTTTTTTTTTTTTTTTTTTTTTTTTTTTTTAATATTTGCAGAGTAATTAAGATAAAAGTGAAAAAAGCAAATTTAACTTTTAAGCTTTATGCATTCTGTAACTGAGATAAAATTACCACAATTAGTGGTTAGAAAAATTTTCCATGCTTTCTCGAGTAATTGAGGAAAGAAAAAGAAATTTAAAAATTTAAACTTCAAATTTAATATCAATTAGTATTTGGAAAGAAAATTGATAAACTAACTCGTTTTCAAATTTTTCTTTCATGTTTACAGAGCATCTAAATACAGAAACATAAATTCAAAAATTATTTTCTGCACTAATATGTAGCCGTGTCAAAGGAAAAATTAAAGCAGTGAGCTTAAAATATTTTCATAATTGCAGAGTAGTTAAGAGGAAAACAAAGAAATTTGAAATTTTAAAAAAATGTCTTCTGAATTTAATAAACAGACACGTTTGAAGAAGAACTAATGGAGTAAGCTTGTTTAAAAATATTTTTATATTTGCCGATTAATTTCAAAAGTCGAATGTGCATTTTTTTTCTAAACTTAATACGCAGTTGTGTCTGCCAAAAAAATTGAGAATGCAAGATGGTTTAATAAATGTTTACATTTTTCTCACTTATGGTGTTTATACCATTTTGTTCCTAAATTAAACTTACATTTTATTTAATTAATTTTATAAACAACTTTAAATTTTGAAAATTTTCTGAATTTTAGGCTTTTAAAAAATCAGGCTGAAAAAGAAAACAAGCGGAATCTCTACTGTTTCTTAAGTTGAAATTTTTCACAGATTAGACATTAATAATCGCGATTTTTTTTCAAGAGTGTTCGCCTTCCAATGAGGTGAATCGGGCTCGAATCCCAGCGATGGCTGGTCGATATGAATTCCGCACTCACCTCGCCCCGACCACAGTCCTGACGTTCAATATCCACAGTGATAGACGTATCATGGGTTAGAGTCCCCTGCCGTTAGGCTAACCAGGGTTTTTTTCGTGGTTTTCCTTTCCATGTAACGCAATTGCGGGTTAGTTCCATCAGGTAGTCCTGCACGATGGAAATTTTTCTCTCAATACTTGAACCAGGAATACCCTTGTTTTCTAGATTGGGTTCAAAATTACAAGGTTACATAGTTGAACATTAGTAGTCATACACCCAAAAATTGGGTCGGCTATTCAACGACGGTTATATAACATTAAGGCTTGTAAGTCACTTATTTCCTTTACATTTGCTGAAGGTACTGATTAATTACTTACACTAAATCTAAGAGAATTAAATTAATAAGAGTACTTTGGAAAAGGATAAACTGAACTTTAAATATAGCTGTTATTTTTTTCTGAAAACTTTTTTTCATACGAAAGCTCGGAAAAATTAAACTTGTATCTATTATTATTATTATTGTAGATTTTTATAGTCATTTTATAAATTAATTATGAACTTATAACAGCTTAATATAGTTCATTGAATAAATATGAAACTACTTAAATTTTAAATATTGGATGATGTTAATTGCTCATAAGAGAGTCTTGATGACATTACTTTTTATACTCTTTTTTACTTTTTTGTTTACGAAATTTGCGTTCTTAAGAAAACCTTTTTTTGATTTTTTTTCCCTATGGGTGAATGAAAAAATTAAACTGCTTTCATTATTCCCCCAGCTTCTTATATTTTTCTTATAGCTTAGTCTAAGAACAAAAACTACTTAAAAATTGTATTACAGAAAAACGTATTATGTAAATCATCAAGACCATAAAAGTCAAAATTAAACAGTCATATATAGTAAATGAAATCGGTTGGTTAAAATGATAATAATTTATTTGTATATATAAGTAAAAAAATCTTGAAGAAAGAATCATCTTTAAGATTATGGCTTTTTGCGACGAATTCAGCTGACCATTCACGCTACGCGCTTAGGCTTCATTCCTTTGATATGAAGTTTTATTTTACTCTTTGACAGGCAACATGATACATGATCTTCGGACATTTCTCACAGAAATCACAAAAGGTCAGTAAAATATTTTCTATGTGCCTCTGCCGAACATCCACATTTTTTCCTTTTTTCACAGCATTGTTCTTTTTAGCATTTTGTGGCTCTTCTGCAGATTTTAAAATACCAGGGACCTCCACCACCTCTTTTGAAAACGATCTTTTCCACTTTCCTTTCATTTCACATCTTTTCTTATTCCTTTTGGCAACGAAATTCATCACACTGAATGTGAAGGTATTATCGGAATATAAAATATCGGTTCATTTTACACTTGTGGTCGGGGAAAAAAAAAGAACATACTCATGATAAATGGTTCTGAGTGTTAGGAAAAGGGATCTCTTCCCCACTGTGGAACTTTCGGTGATCGTCGAATCATCAACAATAGTTGTATTATTGTACGAATCTTGTGGAGATTCTAAAGCATGTGATGGTGTTGTACTATTTTGAAACTTTTGGGGGAAGTATTTGTAAGTTTTGTGTAGATGCGGATAATTTTTTTCCAGGTTTATTTACATTTAAGGTTTTAGCTGCATGCTACAAGGGAGTCTAACGCATTCACAATTGCCTCTTCAAACTGATTTATTTTTATCCATAGATAGATATGCATGCATGTTTTTCTTAAACATATATGAGACGCATTAAAAATAAACACCAGGGAAGCAAATCAATCATGATTTAAAGAAATTATATTATTTATCAAAAGGTGTAATTTAAATTAGCAAAATCTTGCAAACATTTCTAACGGTAAAGTAGGGCGAAGTTTACGGTAGATATACCAAAGATATTGACTGAAATCAATTATTTAAAAAATAAATAAGTAAGATTTTATACACAATTAAGAATGGCCAGATAGTCAGATTCTTCTTTCCTCGTCTGCCTTGTTTCCACAAGGAGAATTATGCAACTGACAATTTATAATTATTTAATTCACAAACTAAAATTCAAGAACACATTTTGTCTTTTTTTATTTTCTGAAAAGTACCCCAATATATGCGAATGTTAGTGTACAAATTCTAATTTTGAAGACTTTAAGTACTTTTTAAAACTTTTTCAGATTTTTCATAGTAGCTATCGAAAAGTTTCTAAATCTTCCGAATTAATATTTGGTTGCTAATCTTTATGAAATACATTTCGATCAATGAAATGAAATAGAAATATTCTAAGATTTGACTTGATTGACTCTAAAACTTAATAAATAGAAAATTGGCAGTCGTATGACTTTCTATAGGTTAACAAGGGAAATGACAGAAACAGAATCTGACACTATTATATGAGTGGAGTTTCTTCCACAATTACTGATTAGATTGACAATTGTGACGCTTAGCTAGTACAATGTAACAGTAGCAAAATCTCATTTTAGAATTCTAGCGTTGCCTTGTGGTTATGTCGTTATAAAATATTCCATTTCAATTGATGCTGTTCTTTCATCTGCCTACAGTTCAGTGCGGGTAAATTTACTCTGTCATTGTCTTATAACCAACCAATTGCACAAGGCCCATTTTCGATACGAAACTGCACTGTCATGTCACAAACTTAACTTTTAATATCGTTGTACAAATAATTTTTGACTGACCATTTTCGGCCCTACAGTTCCTTCAAAGATGAATGAATTTATTACATTATTGAAATTATAGAAAATGAAGACTTGTGCATTAAGAGTGGAGGAATTAAGATAAAAGTGAGAAAAACAGGCTTGATGGTAATTTATAAAAGAAAAAGTAAAAACATACGAAGAAAGTGAAAAAATTCCGTTAAGAAATATCGTATAGAAGGAATCATAAGAAAAAGTCGTCAGTAAGAAAGCTAGGCCTTGAGTTGCTAGAAAAGGTGAAGAATTTACCCAAACAGCTTGTAGTGTCAATATTGCTTATAGAAGGTCAATGCAAGCAATCTCGTACTTGTTTTTTATAAATGTTTGATTCATAGTTGTTCGCCATCTTCACTAGCTTCTTTTCTGAATAATCAACTATTTCATACAATATTAATTCAATGGGAAGGTAGTACATACTTAGAATATATAGGGGGGAAGAAGGCTAGCTCCTATAGACATAACGTAAACGAGTCCCCCAAGCTTTGGTGCGGTCCCTGTGTATAAAGGAGAAAACAACATTTAGGACACAGCAGGAGAAGTTCTTGTAACGAATTTGCATCCTCTTCTTTCAACCATTACTGAGGCCGGGGAGGAGAAGAAAAGTTTTCTCTTTTTATTTATTGTTGGTTTGATTTGAATTTTTACACTATTAATTAACTGTAATGTACTATTAATTAAGATAATTCGTTGAAAATACATTGTATCATCCATGATGATTAAATCTGCCAAAATAGAATCTGCATTTTGAAATAGAAGGAAAGAATAAAATGGCGGGTGACATAAATCAGCGTACCAAATCATACAAGTAGAGTTGTTCAACAACTGGTTCAGAGGTGACGTACCTCTTGACTGTCACTTTGCCTCCATTGCGCATGTGCTGTTTATTAGTAAATAGGATGCTCTGCGAAATCTGAGTATGTTGTTCCTGTAAGTCGCAGTAAGTTGCTTTTCTGGTATAGCATAAAACACCTAGCAGTTCTTNACATTTAGGACACAGCAGGAGAAGTTCTTGTAGCGAATTTGCACCTTCTTCTTTCAACTATTACTGCGGCCGGGGAGGAGAAGAAAAGTTTTCTTTTTTTATTTATTGTTGATTTGCTCTGAATTTTTACACTATTAATTAACTGTAATGTACTATTAATTAAGATAATTCGTTGAAAATACATTGTATCATCCATGATGATTAAATCTGCCAAAATGGAATCTGCATTTTGAGATAGAAGGAAAGAATAAAATGGCGGGTGACGTAAATCAGCGTACCAAATCATACGAGTAGAGTTCAACAACCGGTTCAGAGGTAACGTACCACTTGCGCTGTACATTAGTAAATAGGATGCTCTGCTAAATCTGAGTATGTTGATTCTGTAAGTCCCTAAAGTTGCTTTAAAGTTGCGTAAATTGCTTTTCTGGTAGAGCATAAAACACCTAGCAGTTTTTCGCACAGTTAAATGTTGAATAGCTATTATGAAGCATATCATACATGTCTTTTTATCGAAATACTTACACTGCACGTATGCCTTCTCCTAATAATTCTTACGCTAAAATTTGGATAGTACAATAAAGCGTGTAATTTAATCACTTAATTAAGGATGAGTATATTCCAAATTTATAACATAATAAAGCAACATTAAAATCTTTGGTGATCAATTTGAACTTATTTTATACTATGATTCCAACGTTTTGGTACAATAAATTTATTAATTTAATTATGAACTAAATAGACACCCAAAATTTAGAGAATCTGATAATTTTTTGCAACCAATTTGGTAAAGCAATAAGGCATTAATCTGTAATTTGTTAAGTATGGGAGTTTATCAGTGGCGGATCGAAGGCCATCAAGCTTCAGTTCGATGTTATCAGTATTGCCTGGATATAAAGGTAGTCGGCGCTCAATGTCGACCACATTGCCACAATCATGCCATTGGTCTCAAATTTGTAAAGTCTTGACTAGCAATTGGTTATTTTGAGTTCTTTACCTTTTTTTAATACTTCATTGATTTTTAGAGATAGATTCGAAGTGGAATTTGCAAATATTTTCGATATGATCGTATTATATGTTTTATGTTTTCGAATTATATGCCTTCAGAATTTACTCTAAAAATACATACACAAGCTTGAAAGGTAATAAGATAATAATTACTTAAAAAGAATTTGCTTATAAGCAAATATCCAACTTTTTCATCATCATTAGAATATTTATTATCAAATAGTTCATTTGATCAATGTAAAGTTCAAATGATTCAGAAATGCATTTTACTTTTATGAAATTAAAAATAAACTTCACAAACGAGAGTGATTTGGTTACAAAAATTGCAGGGAAAGGCAAGCTAATACTCGTCGTGTGTGAATAAAACAATTTGAGAATTTAACTAAAGTGACAAGTTTTCTTTATTTCTTTTAAATTTGTAATGCTGAAATCTATCACATTTCCAGTCTTTTAAAAAATACAAGTAGAATAACTTATTATTTATAAGTGCTTTACACAAATGTCAAACCGTTACAAAATATCTATGCAGAACTCTTTATCGATACTTAGTATTGCAAGTTAGTACTTCGAAGTTTATTGTAATTGTAAAGAATTAAATGAGCCAAGCTGTGAACGAAAATAAAATAGATTTGAATTCCTACTTCTTCGTATTATTGGTAAATTTGATAACGACAAATCAACGCTGCAAAGTTCAATTCTGTTTATTTCTCGTATGAATGAGGAACTGTTTAGCATGCGAGAGTTCATCATTTCTAACTTTTTCGTGTTTTCTTACCTAATTTTAGTCTTCTGTCTGAAGCGAAAGTTCTTTTTGTCAACAAAATAGAATAAGGAATGAATCGATGCATTTTAGAAAAGAAAAACCGTTCGAAAAATACAAAATTTAAAAAAAAAATTAAATAAGCAAATTTTCTTTTGACAGAAAGAGAGAATCCAACTTAAGTCGGAACATGCGTTCTGGATGAAAAAAGGAGGCAGCGTATGCAGATGATTTGTCTTTTGTTCTGGTACGCGCTTGGAGCATTACAATGGAGGTGTTCCTCTGTACTCACTTCTTCGCTTGACTGGCTCACAATAGAACGGCTATTGTTGCTGAAATTCCCGCCCGCTGCGATGTTGCCAGTTGCCGAATAAAAAGAATGTGGATTTTTGAAGTTAGAGGGTGCTGTCGGGCGAGCCTCACAATGCTTCCGTTTGGAACACTGTTGCTCCTTTTGTGAAGGGCTGTTACTGCTGCTTTGTTGTGGCCATCTCTCTCTGATTTGCAAGTGAGAAAGGGAGAGGACTTCATTTTCGCACCTTCGAAGATGTGCTTTGAGCTCTCAAATAAGAAAAAAAGAAAGAAATCGCCCGTTTGAGGTGTAGAAGTATTAATGATATTTAATAGCATTTCGGTATTATTCTATTGTTGAGGAGCTTTATTAAGCTTTGAGAGGCGAAAGTAGCTTTGTTCTAAGTTTGAGAATATAAGCTTGGAAAATCTAATTTTTCTATAGAATGGATTCTAAGCAATTGGAAGATAAAAATAATGGAATTAGTTTAAATGGTAGATTACAGTGTTTAATTAACGAAGTTGCTAATGGATTGAATTCAACTGGGACAGATTAAAACTGTTTTTTCCCCCTTTAAAAAAGAACGAATTGTTTCAAATGCGTAATCAATTAACTCTGAAATGTAATTCCTTAATGTGATTTAAGTCATTTATCAGAAATTTTTATGGGCAGAGCGTGAACAACTTTAAACGCTCTCAGAAATCTTCTTTTTTGATAATTTTTGATGTACATTTCATAATTTTTTTTTTTTCGTTTTGACACAAAATCACGTGATTATTGACTAAACATGAACACTAAAATGTTTGACAAAACTGCTTTCTCACTCGTGTGCTTTCCGGAGCTTTCGTTGTTTTTTTTAGTTTTTATTTACTTGTTATTTTTTTTTTATTTTACTTTTTCATTCCGACTTATTTTTTCCATTGTTTAAAAGCCGATCCATTATTATGTTTACGACTACCAACTGTTCAACTCAGTAGCCTTTCACTTTTGAATCCAATCCACAAGACAAGGGAACTCTTGGATAAAATATTTGATGATATTTGCCTTTACATGGAGGGGAAAATCGTAACAACCTCCCACAGTTTGCCTGACAGCAAGGGGACTCTAACTCATGATTCATCTACCACTGAGGGTGGTATTTTACTTCAGCAATGTGGTCGGTGCAAGCCGAGTGTAGAATTCGTATCGACCAGCCATCACTGGGGTTCGAATTTGAATCACCTCATTGGGATTGCGACGATTTTTTTGTTGTTGTTTACTCTATCTGGTGGGATGGAATAGAGAACGAAACATGTAAAGTAGGTTTCTCAGGTTTGATTCCTGCAGAGAACTGAGTATGTCCTCATTATGCCTTCCTTTTTTTATGGTGCTTTTTTTTTATGAAACGTGAAATCGATATCGTGCATGAAGTATAATGCTTTAAGACAAAATTCATATCCTCAAATAAGGGAAGATTGTTATTTCCTCTTTCTGACGTAACATTTATTAGGAACCTCTCCTAGAAAAAGGAGTTGCCAAAAAATTTTGAGTTGTAGTATAAGAGGTTTTGAGTATGACTTATATGAATTTTGAGCTTTCTTAAATCGCAAATAATTTTCAATTTAAAAAAAAAGCAATTGATATTATTATTATTAAAATTATTAATTATTATTCTTAAAATTTATTTTAAGATATTTTACAATATATACAGAACTCATACTTTTATCCGGAATCATTCGGGTAAATGATTTTGGAAAATAAAATCAAATTTTCCTTATTTTTTGAAAACTTTTTATCATAGAACTCAATGATATTGGCAGTATTCTGTGGAATTTAGCAGGAAATACTTAATAACTGAACAAACGAACTGTGGTTAAGAAACTAGATATAACCAGTATTTAAGTTTTGCTTTAGAAACGAAATAAATAAAGTTTGGTAAAAAGTTACGTAAATAAAGAAAATAAAGAGTTAATTTTGATCCGAATTGTCTAAGGTAGATAAAAAATGGATAACCAGCAATGGATGAGCAGTACTGGAAGCAAAATGCTGAAAAATAAATGACATAACCAATAACGTTTAAAACCAAATATTTTCCTTTCTTTTCAAATTTTCTAGTATAAAAAAATAAATTTTTCAATTTAAAATTTTTTTAATGTTTAATAATGTATATTTTGAACCCAATTAAACAAATATAAGCCACTAAGTTTTTAATGATTTCTAAATTGCAAGCATGAAAGCTTCAAACCCTTTTATTAATTCGATGCCCCCTCTTATCGCTTACCTGTCTCATTGTATGCTTGCAGAAATCTCTGTAATTATTCTAGCGATTTTTCAGCCTTTTCATGTATCTTGCCAGATGTCATTGGAATTTTTCACAACATTTATTTTTGAAACACAACTTTTTCGTAGCACTTATTGCTCACGGAGGCGAGCATATTATGCAGAACATAATATTCAAATATTTCGAACATATTCATTACATGTGACAAATACTAACTAAAACTAACAGCTTATCGAATATAATTTTCTTTTTCTCTTTTTTTATATATAAAATGTACATTGGTCACTTAAACTGCCAGAAAAACTAGTGTCCACTCACTAGTAAATGTAATAATTATATTAATATTTACGCACTAAACTAAATAATTATGATTATGTTAGGTAAGTTTAAAGTATGAAAAATCGTTCAGTATGTTATTCATTCATTCAAAATCACTTTGACGAGAAAAAAAATTGGGATGCAAGAAATTTCACATGTATATTTAAAAGGATCTTCTCTAAATTTGATTAATGAGTGCATTATCATGTAAAACATGTCCTGACTGACTCACTAACTTATTCATCAACACAAAATAAACTCAGAAAATGAGTTCCTTTTATGATGTAGGCTCCCACTAACTATAAAAAGAAGAGTTCGTACTTAATATTATATTTTATTCATTACATTACCACAATGCTCAACGTGAATGAGGTAGTAGAGATGAACTATGTCACCAAATTAGCATTCCAGAAGTTAAATCACGCGTTTGTTTTGTTTACTGTTATACTTTTAAAACGTATTAACTATAAAATTAAATAATTTAAAATCTACAGTATTTTAATTTAAAAAAAAGTTTTGTACTCAAAAGTAACATAAATAGGGAAATGGCATTAATTTATTTAGGAGAAATGTAAAAAGCGCCAATATTATTAATATTGATGTCAATGATACTTCATTAATTTTGTTAGTAGAGACTTATCGTAATAAAAATATACATTAAGTACTTAAAAGTAAAATTAATGGAGAAAAGGTACCTATTCTAATGATGCTTCATTAATTTCGGTAATAGGCACTGCTGGCATAATAATAATTAGAGCAGTTTTAATAAGTATTAAATGAACTCACATAGGTACAAACAATTTTTGAGCACAATTTGGCACCCACTAAAACTGCACCAATACTGGACATATTTATTAAAGATACTGTTGAAAAAGGTTTTTTAGGGCCTCCCGAAGAAAAAAAAATTTTGAGAAAATTTCTTCATTGTGGTAAATTAAAAAAAAATCACGAAGTGTCCTTGAGCAACAGCATAATAGACGTTACTGAACACAGTTATTCTTAATTTTCACAAATTCGATTTTTAGACTTCTTGTAAATTTTGTGTTAAAAAAATAGCCCCAAGAAAACTGTACTTTTCAGTCTCTAACTTGTTTTTCAGTGTGTGTTATACTCATTTCATAATTATTATGAAAATTAATCCTCAAAATCTAAAGTTAAACAAATAACTAAATTACTCATACTTGAAGATACTGAATTCAAAAATATCTTGCAATGAAAGTTTAAACTTCTTGGAAGTTATGGCAAAGAGAAAAATATTTGTAATTAAATTAGATATTTCCTAATAAGAAAACAATTTGAATGAAAGTTTCGTATGAGAGTAATATTAGTAATCATGTTTGTCGCTTTAATTGCTTTTTACTCATGGATACACTGTAAGGAATTCTAGATAAGATTAAAGTATAAAGTACTGGCACTTTGGGTGCATCATCCATTTTTACCGCAAAATATTGTACCATAATTTTCGTAGTAATATTTATTTAATTAGAGTGATTCAGTGATTTTACAGTTATGATTACCGTGAAAACTACTGTACATCAGATTTTTTGTTCTGTAACATATTCCGGTAAAAAATGGATTTTACATTAAAAAGTACCGGCATCCAGAGTGCCGAAATTTTTTACTATAGTTTGATCCGGAATTTGTTATAGTGTAATTGAAATGAGCTACTGCGAGTTTCGTTATCCAATGCTCTTTCGAGATAAAAACCAATTGGAAATGATAACATTTTTATATTTAGAGATAATTTACTTTATCAATATTTTCTATTCTTTCAAACTTAAAACAAAAGGGAAAAGCAAACATTGCTTCTGTTCACCTTTCATGAAATGTTTGCAATGTTCTGAGAGTTGACAGATGGTTTGAAGGCTGTTATGTAATTTAAAGAAAATAATCCCTGGAATTAAGGGTATTTTGATAATTCAGATTTTGATTTTAAATTTCTAACTGGCTTCTTATTTTTTTCAATTTAAGAGATATAAATCATATGGAGGAAATAATTCATGAATGTAGGATTAGGAATGGAATTTTAAAAAATTATTGCTTATTGTTCAAGCATAAAAAGTGCACTGACGTAATAATATTTGTTTAATGTTGTGATCTTTCATTTAATTTAGAATTTGTAGTCTTAGATATGTCGTCATATGCTTTAAAAGAAAAATTTATGTTTAAAAGAAGTCGATTAAGAAAATGATTTATAATATGTTTCATTTATCAAAATAAGTAAATAAATAAATATTTCAAAAAGCATAACTGCCGGTGCTTCAAGAAATGGAGAATTTTTGTAATCGTTTCTAACTTTTACGTTCAAAATTAGAAAAAAAAAATTTAATTTAAAAAAAGTGAATAAAAATGCACTTGTAAAATTTTGATCTAAATCTGCCTTTTTTTATTCAAAAATACAAGAAGTTAATAAAAATTTCAATTGGTGATAAAAATTCTGCTAATAGCAATCAAGTGCGATTGGAACAAGTATTCTCATTGAACACAACTTAGCAAAAACTTGTCTAAGTTAGTCATAGTTTTTATTGACAATAAACTCATCGTATTGAAAAGACTATAAATTCTGCTTTTTTATGGTTAGGAAATGATGGAAACTCGAATTATCCTCAGATACAGAGCTCAAGATGAAATCTGAGCTTTCAAACAAGTAGACAGAATGTTGAGTGACAATAAATTTAATATTTGCGATAGGAAGACGATAAATTCTATTTTTTGGGGGTTTGAAAGAGATTGAAAATTCCTATGTCATTAGACATGGAGCTTTAGTAGAGATTTAAAGTCCCTAGTTATTCGGGAAGTACTCTAAAGTACGATCGCAAAATACCACTTTCACAGAAGATAATGCGATCAAGACGTTATAATAATGAACGATTATTACTACGTTTGATAAACGTTTTATAATGATTATTCCGACTTTTTAATAAAACGATCATTAGAACATGAAATAAATTACAGGATAAAGATAAATGAAAAATCTAAGCAAAATTGCTTGGCTGGCATACACTCTATAACAAAAAAATCGACGCACCAAGAAGGAGTTGTCCGATTAAAACGAAAATTAGTTGATAGGAAGACAATGTACAGAATAGTAAATGATTAAAATTTCAGAACAATTGAATAATTTATTGCAGAGTTATAGTAACAAGTTCAATAAGGTGTTGACCCGTCTCTAGCCTGGATACAAGCTGCCACACGGCGTGGCATAGACCGATAAAGCTCCCGGATGGTCTCTTGCGGTATTTCCTGCCAAATTCGATCCAATT
>NC_092207.1:91683714-91773936 GCF_043381705.1 Parasteatoda tepidariorum
AAAATTTGGCCAGAAGTGCCAATTTGGCATCATATGAAAAAGTTGCCTTAGCTTCGATTGTATACATTAGAAAACAATAGTTAGTTTTTTATGTTAATGGATTAGATGTTCACAATTCCTCTTTTTTCTTGAAAAAAAAATTACAAAGTTTTTTATCATAGGAATTTAATACAGCATCAGGAGGAAATGAGATAAGTCTTATATTTGTTATGAATGTACTTTTTTAATTTAAATTATTTCGGATTCCCTTCAGTATTTAACTAAGGGTGTCGGAAAATAAAAAGAAAGTCGTGTTTTGAATGCCTTAAGCACGAAGCAAAACTTTCGTTTTAAATTATATGCACTATCTTGCTGACAATAATTAATACTCGCCAATATTTTGCAAGATTTTTTCAATGTAAATAAAAATTCTATTCTAAGTTTTTGCATATTTTAAGAGCTCAAACAGTGCAATATGGGATTACTTTTCAAATAAAAAAAAAAAAGACTAGATCACAAATTTATGTTATTTCAGAGTTGTAGATTTTTCGTTTTTGACTTTTATTGCCATTTTCAGAAACACGGATGCTTGTAAAAGGCAGACAAAATTTAACCTTGTTGTCATAAATAACAGTTAAAATTTCATAAAAGTTATGAAATAGCAAATTAATGGAAACCTAATCTAAATCATAAACTTTTATTTTTTCAAAGTTGTGGTTTTTAGATTTTGATATTTTTGCCATTTTCCTAAAAGTGGGCGTTGATTAAAAACTTAACCTAATAGTCACCAATAGCAGTTACAAACTCCTAAAATTTATTTATAAAATAGTACATTATAAAATAGTGCTTTAAAACATTATTTCATAAGATGACAGTACCTTCAAAAAAAAAAANAAAAAAAAAAAAAAAAAAAAAAAAAAAAAAAAAAAAAAAAAAAAAACCGTAGACGTAATCTAGATTACGAATTTTTATTTTTTCTAAGTTGTGGATTTTTAGATTTTGAGAATTTTTGCCGTTTTCAGAAAAGCGGGAGCTGACTAAATATAGGTAAAACTTAACGTAATAGTCGTACATAACAGTTTAAAAATCCCGAAATTTATAAAATAACACACTATTTGCTTTAAACATTATTTCATAAGATGACAGTGCCTTCGAAAAACAACAGCTTAAACGTAATCTAGATTTTATCTCTTATTTTTTCCAAGTTCAGGATTTTTAGATTTTGACATTTTTGGTCATTTTTATTAAAAACGGGTGCTGGCTAAAGGTTAACAAAACTTAACCTAATAGTCATAAAAAATAACAGTTAAAAGTTCCCAAAAGCTGTAAAAAAGCATTTTATTTGCTTAACATTATTTCATAAAAAGACTAAGCGTATGTTGGGATTTCGATAGATAGGCCAATAAGTACTCTTTGTTAACATCGTACAAAAAAGCTTTTAGGCAACATAATATTAGAAAGTTTACTCAAGTTGCTGTTTTAATTTGAAAAGTTTTTTTATTAGCATAGTATCGCTGCTTTTTTGTTAAGCATTATAAAATAAAATAAAAATATATCTTCATTATAACCTTGAACATAAAATAATTGACAAGAAAACGGTCACTTCAAACGCCATGCAACGTCCTTTTCTGGAAAACTTGAAAACTACGTTTTTCAAATGAACCTAAAAATAGAAAATAATTTTTTTAGACATGAAGTGGAAAACGTAACGCATATCTTTCGTTATAAACGCCCATCACAACTGAAAGCTCTCTATTATTTGAGAGTATTGCAACCTACATTTAAGTGGGCCTAAAAGCAGAAAATAATTTTTTTAGACATAAAATGGAAAACGTACCGAAGATATCTTTCGTTATAAACGCTCATCAAAACTGAAAGCTCTCTATTATTTGAGAGTAAGTGGGACTAAAAGAAGAAAATTTTTTTTTCAGACATAAAATGGAAAACGTAACGCATATCTTTCGTTATAAACACCCGTCACAACTGAAAACTCTCTATTATTTGAGAGTATTGCATCCTACATTTAAGTGGGCCTAAAAGCAGAAAATAATTTTTTGACATAAAATGAAAAAAGTTGCGCATATCTTTCGTAATTACCACAACTGAAAACTCGTCATTATTTGAAAGTAATTCGACCCACGTTTAAGCGGACTTAAAAGCAGGAAATATTATTTTCAGACATAAAATGGAGAACTTAGCGTATCTCTTTCGTAATTAACTCCGATCACAGCCAAAACCACCCCCACACAATTTTAGAGTCATCTTACCTGCGTTTTTCGTTTCAGGTGTGAGAAATTCAAAGCATTTTCTCCATTTGCATCCACTCGAGAAAAACGCAGTTTTTAAATTTTGACTAATTTTATTTCTATATGCAATTGGAGGAGCCTAATTATTGCAATACAAAATGATTATTGCTTTCGAATTGTTTTCGAATAAAATCTTTACAAATCTTATCGCTGTCCAGGTGCTTATGAAGATAAGTGTGCCTCCTCATATTTGTTGGTGGGGGCAGGTGCTAAGAGTTATCTTAAGACTATCATCATCTTAACCTTTGGAATAAGCCAGTGGCTGTCTCACTTAAGAGGCCGGCTGTCTTTGTTTAATGTTTTAGACAATGATTTCGGTCTTTTGTTTAGAGTGATACAAGAAATTGTTCCGAAAGCATCTAAGTTATTTGCCGCTCTTTAAGTGCTTTGTGTGGTTTATCTGATATCAGTTTGTGGAGTTTCCGTTATTGTAGAGGCCGGCTTCACTTCAACTGTCGGAAGACAATTGTTTGTATCTTGTTCTAGTAAAGGTCACGACTGTTTATTAACACCCCGCCTTATAGACTAATATGTCAATGATTTTGATTGGCAGTGGTTTGAGTAATTTAAATTTGTTTTGTTAACAGGGATGTTTCAGGATCCAACCCCCAAAAGAATGAAAGCTTCGTACGGGCCATTATCGAGCAATCTTGAATTTAGTTTTATAAAACATGAAGTCGTTTTAACATGAAAGGAACTCTTTTCTTATTGTTCGATATAAAAATGAATATTTGAATTTTTTCTTACCCAGCTAATTTTCCCCCATCTTGGGATTGTTCACATATTACGTAAGCATATTTGTGGCAATTTTCCTCTGGTCAGCGGAAATAAGCAAATCTGAAATCGCTTACCGTACTTATAGAAGAAAGTTGTAACTAGTCGCCCCACCCTTGGGTTTTGTTTTTATTTTGACTTTTACTTTAGGGATCTAGTTTTAAGAGTAGATTCAAATAAAATATGTCCGATTTAACAAAAAATAAATGTGTTTCAATTCCTTTTATTAAATTTTAAGTCAAATATTTTTTTACGAATCTTTTGAGTTCTTGTCCTCTAAAACTCGTAGAAAATGTTTTTTTTCTTTCTTTTTTTTTTAATTTTTTGTTCCCATTCTTTCAACTATTTCCCATATTTTCAACTTTTGTTCAAAATTTGGCATTTTTTCATAAGTAATTTTTTGCTATTTTTTTTTCCTTTTTAAGAAAATATCGAACTAAGAGAATTTTAATGTCTGAAGTAACCAATGCTCATTGCCCTCCTCTCCCTTTTCAATTAGCATCCCCCATTAAGTGCTTACGTAATCTTCGAAAGGCCGTCTTTCGAATATTACGTAAGCATAAAAAATGAATAAGAGATTAAAATTGAATTTTAGTAATCATCCGTCAGTCACTTTATCGTGCCTATCATAAAAAAAAGTTTTAAAAAAGTATTTCAAAATGATTTCATTAAAACAATACTTTTCTTAAATGAGATACTAGGCAAAAAATTGAAGAAAAAAAATAATAATTTGATAATAACTTTAAAATAAAAAGAATTAAAAATTATTTACAAACAAAACAAAATCACTTTCTCTTGAAAAATGGAGTATAACGTGTTTTAAAATTTCTATTGAATTCCATAGAGATCAAATATCTTTAAAGTGGGGGCGAATGTTCCTTAATTTAAATATTTAAGTAACTTATGTTATTTAAGTAACTAACTTATAACTTAAATAAAAAAATAAATATAAATAATTATTATAATTTTGTATTGTACTTAAAAGATTTTTTGAAAGACTAGGAGGCTCCGTTCCCAGCTTATCCCGCTCCCCAGACCCCATAATTGCTTCTTATTCATTTTTCTTTTTCGAAACGCCAATATTTTCCACAGAAACACACAACATTTTATTTTCTAAATTCCCAACTGTTGTAATTTCATATAAGAACATTTTGTTAATATACAGGGTGTTTCATACTGAATGGGACAAAAAGAATAGCGCAGTGTGGCTGCCGTAATGAACTTATTCAGCCGAAACAAATTTATTCTGCAACTACAATTATACAAGTTTTATTTGGCAACAGGGAAAAATCATCGAATGACGAACTCGCCGCTAGAGGCGCTGTTAAGCAAAATGTCATCCATGCAGGAGAAAGCATACTAAGTTTTCGAATATGCCAAAACCTCCTCGGTAACTGTTGTGCAAAGACATTGAAGCAATTGCAGGATGCTTATGCAAGAACAAAAGCCCAGGATGAAAAGAAACTCCATCACAGGGGATATGCTATCACAAGTGTAGCAGGAGCTTGATTACAATGTAGACATTTGTAGTGTCACCGGAGGGGCACATATTGAACACCTGCAGAAACTTGAATAAATATAGTTTTTAAGTAAATTAGAATTTTCTAAATATATTAATTATAACATTTACAATCATGCTTTCTTTTTGTCCCATTCAATATGAAACACCCTGTATTAATAGCAGCGAGATATATGATTACTTAGACTAGAAAAATAAACATATGTGCTTGCAAAAGAATTAACCGTAGGAATACAGTTTGTGTGAATCATTAAGAAGAAATAAATGAAAAGGAATTTTACTCGTTGATGCACCTTTTAATAATTCAACAAGAGAACGATTTTTATTACTCTTTATTAAGTCAAAAATTTTAATGTAAATCTTAAGATCTATATCTGGCAGCATGTAATCTCTCTCGCTCTTGTAACTTTTGATTGACATCTCCTCGAGTTCGAGTTTATAAAAAAAATTAAATAAATAACGACCTCGGGAAGGAAAAATAAATTTTCGACAACAATAATGAATAAATAGTCAATATATAATGCAAGAAAACTGAAAAAATTGACGTAATAAAGGCACTTAAGTTTGTTATTAATTTCGATCAAGTTGGAATTTCGAATCAAAATTCGCGTTTATTTCACAAATAAAAATGGTACTTTTGGCACGTCGCATTCTAACTCCACAATTGCATTTCAGCAGGTTGCAATTGACTGAACATTTTACTTTTTCCGTACAATTTTAGCAATCAATTATTCTGGAACTACTTGTCGAAATCTTAAATTTTTTATTCCGTCGCACTCCCTGCGATTTTTTCGTAATTTAAAGTTTATAAGTCTTATAGAATTTGTGCAGGAAAGTAAATGTAACTCAAAGTAAAGAAAAGTGAGAAAAAATTTAAAAAAAAAGTACTTAAAATTCCATTAACTTTGGAACAAGTACATAAACAAATATATCTCCTTCTACATACAAAATTTCAACTCTGTAGTTGCATTCCTGTTGCCTGCAGAGTGGCCCGTTTGTTATTTTTTACAATTAATAATTCTCAAACTATTTATAAATTAATAATTTTCTTTATTCCATCATACTTCCTGCACATTTTTCTTCAATCCTTCGTAATTTCTATGAATTCTTATAGATATTGTTAAGAGATACATGAGCAGATATCCCCTTCTAATTTCATAGATGAAGGACCCGTGTGGTTTTCCATTCTCTGAAATTCGACACCTTTCAAAAAAGATGAAAAATGAAGCCGTATCTCTATAAAATTAGGAGAAATAGCACCAGATAACTTTTAGAGCTCCCACGGATTTTTTTAAAAAAAAATTTAATGCAGCAAAATGATTCCGTTAGTAATTTTAAGTAGGTAATTTAATGCTGCAATTTTGTATAAGTTCTATATTTTTTTAAAAGCCATTTTTATTATTCGTTGAATTTAACTGCGTTTGTGAAAATTCTGATTGCAGAATTGTATTGGTATAATTTTTTCAGAGAAAAAGGAAAATCCATTAAAATTCCAAAATCCATATTATATGATCCTGAATAGGAGGCGATCTTCTATTTAATATGCTTCAAAAGATACTGAAGTGCACAGAAGAGTAGAATTAATATTAAATATCATTATTATACGTTATTATACGTTATTATATGCGTGTTATTATTATACGTCATTATTAATGAATAAATAATATGTATAACTTCACCCCTCGTACATGCCCCATTAGCAGTTGAGTTCGGTTAACAGTTGAGATTCCATTAACAGTTGAGTGAGAAGAGATCCCTCAAAAGATTGATGAAAGAACACGAAAGATTAATTGAAAAAAAAATATTTCGATTTTCGATCTAATACTTATTTTTCACATATTTAAGGGGTTTCATAACTTTTCATTGCTTTTGAATGAGTTATTTTTCTTTGTAATATATTACATTAATCTGGTTATAGAACATCGATGTGATTTGAAGAGGGTTATTTTAGTGCTAGATTATACACTATGAAATATCCTGGATGAAATTACGAAAAAAAGGAATTTTATTTAATTTTTTTAATTTCATAACTGTCGTTGAATAGCAGTCCTGAATTTGAGTTCACGTCTCCCAATGTTCGACTCCGCAGACTTGTAAATTTGGAACCAGTCCAGAAGACAGGGAAACTCCTGGATCAGTACCCCCAGAGGTGCGATTTGCTATGGGAACTTGTAGAAGTTGGTGACTCGACAGATTTAACGTGCATCAGTTTTCGGCTGGCGGGGATAGAACCCACGACCTCCTGGACATGGGCCCAGTGTCCTACCCACCAGGCTATCCTGGCCCTGATAAAAAGTATTGGCATCTTGGGTGCAGCTTCAGTGAAATTCATTTTACCGCGAAATATTATATTTTAGTTTCTGCAGTAATATTTAGTGAAGTATTATTTACGGCAAGTCAGTGGTTTTACGGTAAATACACCGAACTGAGAAAAAAAGTATGGTCAAAACATCATAATATGGTAACATACATCATGATTCTTGGCTGTATCGGAAAACCAAAAAGCTCGCTAATTTGCACCGAATCGCTTTGGGTAATGATTTTGGAAAATCAGCAATAAAATAAGGTTTGATAATACTTGATAAAATGTGATAAATGTATTAAAATTTGGCAATTTTATCATGTCACCTTAGGGCATGGCATAAAAACCATTTATTTGATTAAATTTACTTTTCAAGTTTGTATTTTTTTTAAAAAATTCTGATGTAATAAGAACTATAATTTCGAAATGAATTTAAATAAAATTAAATTATAAATTTTAATTAATAACAATTGGAAATAAATTTCTGTCATTGCGATACACTACGGAAATTTTACTAAAATAGTTTTCGTCGTGTGTATATTTGTGAAACTGTGGTTTGTAAAATTTTATGTCAAAAATAAACTATGCGGTACAGGCACTCAGAGTGGCAGAACTTTTAATCGGAATTTCATCTGGGATTTCTTTACAGATTAATACCGAAAACCAGCCCAAAAAATCAGAAATAAAAGTAATTATATTTTGGACCTCTTCTAGTGTCTGCGTTCTCAGTCAAATAATTCAAAAAGCAGCTTACAATTAATTAAAAAAATGTGTTTCGAGTAAGAAATTGACATCTCTTTTGTCTTTAATCATCAGAAATAAGACAAAATTGAGAAACCATGTCAAAATTTTCAAACTTACGAACACCATTAATTATTATCATTTGGGCGTTTAAAGTTGCCCGTGTACATTATGGTTTATTTAAAAAAAATAATAATTCCACATGAAAACTTTTTCCAGCATTTATTTTTTATTCTATTTCTATTTCACTTGTACGAATAAAAAATAATGCATAGATCTATACTGATTTACGTTGTAGCATAGATTTATATTGCAGCATGACATTGTAGCATTATTCTCTAGAACTAAACTTGTTTTCATACATTGTTAAAGGACCTCAATATTGTTTTAATGTATTAAGAACTTCGATCTTGTTTATACATATTTAGATTTTTAAAAGTCGATTTTACAAAGTCTGTATTATTTTTTTTTTGAAACTGTAATAAAATTTATGATACTTTTGCAATAAGCTAATACAAATTCTGTTTTCAAAATTAAAATGTGATTCAATGAAAGCAAAGTTAATTCGCGAAATCTGGATGGAATTGTGATGAACTTAGAACTAAAAAGAAAAACTCAGGGAATCAGGTTATGAAATGAACTGTTTGTGAAGTTAACATGATGCAAATGAAGTAAGGTTAAGAAATGAAAAGGTAATTCCAAGGTGCAATTATCACTGTAATTAAAGTCTAGTCTCCTAATTCTAATCATTGAAAATTATATGACATTTTGTGAAATATTTAAGTATTGTTATCTTTTAATAAAAAGTACTTCATGCTTCGAATTTCTAGAGTCAATTTTCAAAGAAAGAAGCCAGTCTCTTGTTGTTCATGGTATTTCAGTGGAAATACTAAGTTGCTGTAATTTAATTTTCTTTTCCAAAAAATAGAGAAAATTGAAGAATTACTATAATATGCTCATGAATAATATTAAAAAGAAAAAAAGATTTTCTGTAATATTTTTTTCTTAAATCCTCCCCTTGCAGTTATTATGATAAATTAAATAATTTTGTTTCAGAAAGAAAGTCAAATAATAATGGCCTAAAGCTTCTAGCATTGAATTATTAATTAAAACATGATTACTTGGAATTTAAAAAGTAACATTTTCAATATCAATATAATTTCAAAAGCATTAATATAAACTTATTTTTCAAAAAATTCATAATTTTAATTTTTTAAATGCTCATTTTTATTAATGAAGATTTATATAACTTGTATTTAAAACTTTGTTATTATTAAATTAGTTCAAAACTTCACGGATAGAAACTTTAAGAAAATTGTGCAATTCAGAATATAATATTTTGTTTTTCGTTTTCCCTGTTCGGCACTAAATTATAGTTTCATGAAATTAAAACTTAGGAAAACAGTTTCTGTACTTCAAGTAAATTAGTACTTTCATTAATACAATATGTAAATATTAATAAGTAAGTAAATTGAAACTATCTTGAAACAACCTAAATTTAATTTTATTTTCCTGATTAAGTGTAAGAATCAGTAATCTTTAAGTGTTTTTAAAATTAATTAAAAATGGATTTATGGTGGTGCATTTTAGAATTGCATCCAGATTCGAAAAATGTATGGAAATTTTTAGACTATAATGAAATTTAACAGTAATGAAATATATTTAAAAAATTAAAAATTTAAAATATTGGTTTTTCTGCATGCTTTAAAAGCTTTTTCTCTCTCTCTCTCTCTATATATATATATATGTATATCAAAAGAAAAGAAAAGGAAAAAAAAACATTGCTTCAAGAAAATGTACAACTTAAGAAGAGAAAGAAAATAAAGAAACGAAAAGTAAATAAAATTTTCTTTTGAAAAAGAAAATTTTAAAATTTAAAAATTAAAATTTGTTGTGATTTTCTTTTTTTATTATACCTCTACAGTATCTAGAATATAGAGCTTTAAGAATAAATTTTATACTTTAGAGTCCTAACGCATTTTATGCAAATCTTATTAAAATCATTTAGGTTTTAAAAGCTTTGTAACCGCCAAATAATAATAATGAACAAAAGAAAAATATAAAAATTAAATAAATATAAATAAATATAAATTATCAAATTGATTCTTTCTGTTCTGGAAATTATTTTACGACTATTTCATAGTTTATTCTCAATATCTTTCATTTTCTGTTTATCTGTTTCTATTTAATTATAGCTACAGATTTATAACAATTGTTTTCTCAAGAAATTTTTTTTCTCAATTAAAGGTGATTCGATAAAAAATGAAATGTTACAACGAAATGACTAAAAAAAAAATACTTCATGAGACAACCTAGTAAAAAAATATTACCCGAAATATTCCTGGACAAATAATACTATTTATTGAAAATAGCAATGACATCTTAGGAATTCAGATGAAAGACTCTTATTTTAAGTGCCATTTACATATAATTTCCTTTTTTATGTTTCAGTAGATAGTCAATGCAACTGTGGAATAAACTTCAATATTTCCCTCCTCTCTCTGAGAATTTAAGCAAAACATTATGATTCAAAAAAGGTTCTATGCTTCATCTTTGAAAAACAAAATTGGAACTTTTCATGGAAAAGTTTCATTTTGTATCTTAATTAACCATTCAACAGCAGTTTATTTTGCCAAGTCTTTAAATTTCATTTATCTCAGTACATGAAGACACTAAATGGTAATCTTTAAATGCTTTTGAAGCTGAATAAGTTTTCAAGAGCATTTCTCAGAAAACTGCCTACGCGTAAACTGTACAAAATTCCGGTACAAATTACGGTAAGAAGTACTGTACCTTTATAAGTAAATCCATTTTTACCGGGATATGTTACGAAAAAAAACTTATGTACCGCAATTTTTACAGTAATAATTAGAGTAAAATCACTGAACCACTCTAATTATTGTAAAAAATATGAATATTATTAATAATAAATATTATTGCAAAAATTATTTTATGGTAAAAATAGATTTTACGGATGATGTACCCAAAGTTCCGATATTTTATTCCGTAATTTGATTCGGAATTTTTTATAGTATAGCCCTAAAAAAACTCTCTTTCGGCAGCAAATAAAACGACTTTATAATGCGAACAGTTTAAATGAGTGTTAGGAATCCATAGATTCTGATTATTGGAGGATTGAGCCGTGGTGGCTCAGGAGATAGAGAACTCGCCTCCCAATGAGGTGACCAGGGTTCGATCCCAGCTATAGCTGGTAGATACGAATTCCACTTCCAGCTTGCACCGACCACAGTGCAGAAGCAAAATATCCTCAGTTGGAGACGGATGGATCATGGGTTAGAGTCCCTTTACCATCAGACTAACCGTTGGAGGTTTTCGTGGTTTTCCTCTCAATGTTAGGCGAATGCGGGTTAGTTCCATCATAAAGTCCCCCGCGAAAGCAAACGTTCTTCCAATACTTGATCCAGGAGTTCCCTTGTCTTCTGGATTGGGTTCGAAATTGCAAGACTACGGAGTTGAACATTAGTAGTTGTGAACCCAAAAATTGGGTCGGATGTTCAAAGACGGTTATAAAATAAAATAAAATAATTGGAGGAGTGCCGATAAGAAATAAAAACAATTCGTAACCCTTATTTTATTTCACCAACGTATAAACTTCATAGGTTTATATAAGATAAAAGTTAGAGGTATGAAAAGTTAACGGTACAACAGGTTGAAAATATAAACCTGACATAAAGGCATAAGCCAAGGTTTAAAGTTATAAAAATTAAAGATATTAACTCGAGAAATGCAACTTAGAACTTGCATCCACTCAGTTTTTCTTTTTGACTCACGCATTGTTAATAGCTTTTAGTAAAAGAATGAAAAGAAAAGAAAACAAAACACAGTATTTTTTTCAATAATGTTTAAATAATTTATTTGAATAATTATTTCATTCATTTGCAAAAAAAACAAAGTCGATTCTCTCACCGTCTTCATACACTAAAATCTAATAACAATCATAAATATGACACACTAAATTCTGAAGCACTTGTGAACAGAAAATATATACAAGACATATGGGAACATTCATGTTATGAAGGAATGTGTATAGGAACATTCAATACTTTTATGTGACATATCTGCATGCCAAGTGACATCATATTTATACAACTTAAATACATGTGATAACAGTATAATCAGATGAAAGAGCACCGGGATAACTTCGTGAAAAATACAAAGCACCAAAGGAAAATATTCATTCATCATAGTTAATGAAAAAAATAGACCAAGTGATAAAGTAAGTTATAATTTGAGAAAATTTCAACAAAAGCAATTTTAATGCTTTCTAGTTTGAAATACACAAATGAAAAAAATTTAAAACTATTTTTTATCGACCTTTTTTAACATGGCAGTCACTAAAAATTTAACTAAAAAAATGCGTCATGTTAGATTATGTTACGTCTTAATTGTTATTTTAGGTTAAGAATTAAGACTAGATATAATTAATTGGGACCAATGCCCCTTATTTTACTTAGCTGAATCCTACACGAAATAAATTAACTTGGTAATTCCTGCTATTTCACTAATAATTTGCTATCAGCGCTGAAAAATAGCCTAAAATCATTCAATTGTTACAAGTTTTAACAATTGATTTATAGATGTTTCTCAACTTAAAAAGCAAATTGAAAGAAAAAAAAGTTACCCGTACTTAAAAAAATGTTAAGTTTCTTTTGTTCATGTTTCTGCATGTTATAAAATATGAGGTGTTTTTCACGTCAAATTTTACCTTTCTCACTTTTTGAAAAATATAAAAACTCCTTTTAACAAATCTTAATGCTATGAAGTCACATTGTTTATAAGATTGATTTACTAATTTTTATTCTCATGCAAATGTAAACGTGAGCTTTTTCTTATAAATTCTCATGCTAAAATAATACAATAGACAACAGCAAACTTTTGAAAATAAAGGTCTGTCAGACATTTAATTATTATAAAGGAAGCAAATTGAAATCAAGACTTTGTATAGAAATGAAAAATAATATTGTAGAAACATAAGTTATAATGTAGAATGAAATGTATAAATATAAATACAAATCCCAAAAAGCCATTCAGTTCTTTATTACAAAAGTCTTAAATTCTTCCATAGTTCGTCATAAAATACATAATCTGAAGTTGTAGAACTTTAAAATTAAATTTTTCATTCTAATTTTTAAGCGGCTAATTTTTACAAGGAAATATGTTTATATAAGACTAATTTCTGTAAGGAAATCAAGAATCGTGTTAAGTTGTAGAGATTTTATGAAAAAAAAAAGATCTATGTTTAAGTTCTGTATTCTTTTATGTAAAAATATAAATAATAGAACCAGCTAATTTTGATGAATAGCTTGTTTCCTTTTGTACCAAATTAATAACAGAATAATAATTTTCAATTTAATGAAAAGAGCATAAGATTTTTTTTTATCACAAAAAACAATTTTGGCGAAGATAATGATGAATGCCAGTTTTGAAATAGATAAATTGAAAGCCCAAACAAATGTCGGAGTCAACAGCACTAAATTCAAACAAATATTATAAAAAGATTTAAATGAATCATTTCTATTGATGTTTAAAATTTAAAAAAAACAAACTAGATCTTTAAATTTTAAACAAATGCACCAAATGTAATAAATACATCATTGTCAAAGAAATTAGAAAATTGTTCTAATGACAACAAAAACAAATAATTTTCTAAATATCTGCAAAATATGAAAATAATTTTATGAATAGAAATGAATGCCAGTTATACAAAACAAATAATTTGAAATTACATTTTCTGACACAATTCTTTGAAATCAGAAGTAAAACGAGAAAAAAAGATTTATGTGTTCATTATATCTGCAACTTTATTACAAAGAAAAACTGCATGGATTTAGAGCTTTTGTTTCCTGATTTTAAAAGGACAGAAAAACCCTATGTAATCGTATTCTCTATAAGAAATACATTATAATCAGCTTTAAGTTTTACACAACCTTCAAACTATTGAAGCGAAATTATTTGTAATCCCCAAACGTGTTCTGACATGCGTTATTTTAATCAAAAGCCTTTTAAATCCTGAAATAACGCAATTTATTTTTTTTTAGCAAACGCTTTAGTACATGCTGAATTTAGTAATAATTTTACAATTTTAAATTTCAATTTTCACTGCAAAATAAAATATCGCATATAAAGGCATTTTACATGATAAAAAATTTATTCTGCGTAGCAATAGTTCGTGGGATGCGAAAGCTTCGAAAACTGATTTAACATATTATATTTAAAAAATTTAAATGTCGAATTTTATTAGATAGCAACAAATTTAAGAGGTTTAAAATAGAAATAGACTGAAGTCTAAAAAAATACAACTTTAAACTGAATGAGCATACATGTCAGAAAAAGAAATATTTAGCGGAATATTTGTTACATATAATGATTGTTTAAATTCTAAAATGTTTCAAGATGAGAGAAATAAGTTTCAAAAGTTTTTAAATATTACGTTTACCATATATCTCACACGTTCATCGATTAACTTACGTAAGTATAGTTTCATGCATTAGCAAGAACGACATCCATTATTAGAGAATGCAGGGCCCATTCTATAAGGTTGAAAACCTTTGAAACATTTCAAGGAGTATTCATGTAATAGTTTTTTTTATGGAGCATTAGAGCAATTCAGTAATGAACAGAATTAATTTGTGTTTATTTAATTTCAAAAATCAGTTATTTATTTAGAAAGTTATTAGGTATTTTAAACAAAAGTAGTATTTTGTATTGTGTAAAATGTGTGCTTGTATCTGTGGTCCCTTCCATGCTCGCTTATTATCTATATTTAATTTAATTGTTTTACGACAAGCATTTTATAATTATTATTTAATCTTTTTTTTTTAATATCGAAAGAAAGCAAAGATGCAATTATACTTCATTTATATATAGGTAATTTCTAACCGAGTTCAAATCTAAATTATCCTCATCTTTTATTTTCATTTCATTTTTTTGTTGTTTCATATTGTAATAAATGTCTGATTTACATAAGTCTTTTTCAACACGATCATTATTAAAACACGAACACAAAATCTGAATTATCCTCATTCTTTTTTTCCATTTTATTATTTCTTATTTTATATAGTAATAATTGTCTGATTTGAATAAATCTTCGTCATCACGATTATTATTATAACATGAACAGAATACAATGTGTTAAAAATGCGTTTACCTTTATACTTTATTAATATATATATTTAATGATTAAAACAAACATTAAATGTAATTAACGAATTGCATTATTAACCAAAATTAACACTAATCTTAATGATTAATGACAGGGTAAAAAATGGACAAAATTCTTTTTATAAGGCCTTCCTAATTGTACTCTCCTCCCCTGCATTCGAATAATTCCTTCTTCATTCGCGGATAATTTTTAAAATGACATAAAAACGGTAGTTTTGTGACATTTAATGGCTAATTCTCAGGTTGCGGATCATGAAATTTTTTGCATAATAGGAAAGCGACGTCGTGACTCTTTATTGAATAGTGGAAAGGGAAAAATATTCACAGAAGAATGATTATTGATTTTAAGATTCAGTATTAAAATATATTTTCAGTAGTGTTAAAACTCATTCAACTCGGAATTTTACATGGGTTTTAAAAATATTAAAAAGAAAATAAGCAGAAGAATACCAAAAAGACTTTTCATGTAAAAAATTGAGAAAAATGTTAGTCAAATTAATGAAAAAAATTTTAAAGCGTTAAAATCATCCCTTTTTTGTAAGAAAACTAAGGAAAAGACTATAGAAAAGCTAACACAGTTTTTTTAAAACTTTAAAAAAAAAAAACTTTTTTCAGTATAAAGCTTCAAATTACACTTTGACTCTTGCGTACTTTTAAAAATAGCATTTTTTTACGAAAATAAAGTTTATGAAAATTCCATAGAGTTTTTTTCTTGTGATCTGATAAATTTTATTATCAAGTTCAGTTGCTTTTCTCTTTATAAGTTTCAGTAATAAGACTCCAAAACAGAAATTTATCTATAGCCTCTTTGCATGTTTTTTGAAGTACGAAGCATTTTTTTTTAAACTTAAAAATTAAATTATGTTGTCTTTTATTACATCAATTCATATATTTAGTCTAGACAGCGTAAATAATATAATAATAGTTATAAATGTACACTGAGAAAAAAAAAGTATGTTCAGAACTACCATAATATGGTCGAATTTACCGTATTTCTGGCTTGATGGAGGGACCAAAATTAACAATAAAATAGGATTTTATAATATGCAATAAAATTTGGTAAATGTAAAATTTGGTAATTTTATAATGATGCCTTAACACATGGCATAAAAGCTATTTATTCGGTTAGGTTTACTTTTCAGTTTTGTATTTCTTGATAAATGTGAGTTATTAAAAATTATAATTTTGAAAACTAGGATTTTTGATAAATGGATATGCATGGAAATGGTATAAATACCGTATAGTTTGGATTTTATTACCAATATACGTATATATACATTTTTTTTAACCAGAAATGCCATTATTATATAGCACAATAATTTGACCAAAATTTTTTTCTCCGTGTACTTTTCCTTTGAAAAATATCTCCTTGATTTAACTGCTTCCAGAATTACAAAAAAAAAAAATAATGTTAAAATAATTCAAGATTTGAAAAAAATGAAGAAACAATTAAGGATTTTCAAGTATTTTAAGTACACAAGTCAAGTTTCGCACTTGAATCATTAAACTAAAACTTGAATCATTAAAATTTTTAAGAAAGAATTAGAGTTCAAATTATTATGATAATCATATAATTTGAAAAATGAATGTATACTTCTATTATTGAAATAATGAATGAAAAAATACATGCAGTTTATACTGCTGAAAAAATTACAGCTTCTGAGTCTATAATGAATTATAATCTTTGAATACATTTTGAAAATACAAGAAGCTTAAAACTTTATAATTATCATTTTTATTAATAAAAATAAATATATTTATCAATACAATATTTAAAAATGATCATTAAATTGCTTTTTTATAATTAACTATTTTCAGTATTTCGCATCTATCTAGCAAAATTGATCACACAATTATCCTTTATTCAATGGAATATATTATTTTGAAACAAACATTTATAAAAGTTCAGATAAGACAATATTTAAAATATCCAGAGGAGCTTTAGTTTGAATCAAATAAATAAAACCAAATAGAGTTAAGCTCGTAATTCTCAATTTTTTTCTCTTTTTTTACTCTAATCAAGTACATGTGATTACTGTGATATATGAATACAAATGTAAGCAGCTATCAAGTGAACATCTATATAAGAACTTTAAGGTTTCAGGCATATTTCTATTTTAAGTACAAGACATTTTATAAATTTTAACCTTTTTCTTACGGCTGGTACAACATGTGGACCACATGTGATGATACAACACGGTGCACCGTAAGCAAAAGGTTAAAGAATGATTAAAAAAAATATAAACAATAATGAATAAATCTACTGCGGTGCTTGCTTATTACTCATTCAATCACAAAAACAACCTCATTTTCTAATGTCTAGAAAATAACAAGGAAAGAAAGAGGTCTAATAAGTTATTAGTCACAGAAAAAAAAAGTCATCATATTTACCACTATACTATAGGACTTGGTGGCAATGTTGGGGGACTAGAATGCCGGTGATATCTATCTTCTGGCTTCACAAATAGGTACGTAAAGGGAGGTCTAAGTTCGTGATGGGAGGGCAAAGGCCCTGGTGTGGGAAAGTACGTCGGAGGTCCACAGCCACATAGGCTATAGGGTGGTCCGAAAGCGGCAGCATGTGACTGCGACAACGAAGTCAGTAGGGAACTAGCTGTGCTGTACAGAGTTGTAGGAGGAGGTGGAGGCACCATAGGTCCCTCGGTCAAGTCCCTATGTTTCACTAATCCAAGATCGGATCGAATCTTGCTCAAGCCACTGTCCATGGAGCTATAAACGTAAGGTAAGGGGGCGAGTGGAAAAGTTCTAGCGGTCACTGCCTTCTCACTTTCTAAAGCATGATGCGCAAGATGTGGGTACCGGGATGTTAGAGGTTCAAGAGGAGGTGGAAAGGAATGAGTCATACCCATGGGAAGATAGGGTGACTCTTTCTTTACCAACGGTTTTGGTTTCCTTCTGGGCCGGTATTTATAATCAGGATGCTCTTTCATGTGCAGAGCTCTCAGTCTCTTTGCTTCATCAATAAAAGGGCGTTTCTCAGCTTCAGATAGGAGCTTCCATTCAGCTCCTAAGCGTTTAGATATTTCTGAATTGTGCATCTTTGGATTTTCTTGCGCAAGTTTGCGTCGCTGTCCACGAGACCATACCATGAAAGCGTTCATTGGCCTCTTAACGTGATCGCCAGTGTTTTTGCAAGACATCGTTCAATAAAAGATATTTTTGCTTTGCAGTAGACGAGAAAAAGCAATAGACGTCTAACAGTCTTTAGACATATTAGGCAATATATTTTAGTGCTTGAATACGAACCAGTGCTGTTTTCTTCTACTTCACAACTGTAATTTGACCCATTTTGAATAGATTATTCATCCAATATTAAAAATCAACAATTCAATTTTCAGAGAAATCTGAAGAAGTGTGAAATATCGGTTGAAAACTTTGCTCGAACAAAAGTTGAGGAATGAAACACTGAATTAAATGTATGTCCGTTTTGATATAGTGTTGCAAAAACAATCAATCAATTAAGTTCAATTGTCATTCAAGCTCAAGCAAACAATCTGGAAAGAGTTCAAACAAATCCAGTTCGCAAAGTTTTCGCAATCAAGTTCGATCAACAGTGGAGACACAATTTCCCACGTGTTTCCCCGGAGCCGGATCAGTCTCTTTTGACTTTTCCGATTTCCCCACGATGTTCTTCAGATAGATACACGGGGGATACATTCAAAAGGGAGGGAATGCTCGCATCTTGCGAATTCCCACACAAATTCTCATTGGTCTATTTCTCCGTCACGCCCTCCTCCTATTGGTGGAATCAAACCATCTGCTTCCCTCCACAGTTCCACAATAGGTGCACCGGTCGAAAAAATCTTTTCTTTCTTTCCCCGTTTATTTACGAAACTCTAATCTGCTGTTATCTCTTTTATATTTATCCACCAAAGTCGGATAATAGACAACAAAGAAAGAGTATTACGGCAGTTTTTGGATGAAAGATCTTTGTAGTTTGCATTGAGTATACAGAGCTTTTATTGAATTGTGTTCGCACCTTGATTGTCGTAAAAGGGGAGAGATGCTGAAAGAGGATTCTCGGAGAGTTTGCAGAGAGCCAATGAGAGATGCGTTGAAGTAATGGTCTTTTGTTTTAAGTTCTGAGTCGATGAAGTGTGGACCAATCCCGAAATAGCTCTGAGGAAAGGTAGAATTGAAAAAAAAAAGTCGAAACGTCATGCGATGAAAGGAGTTCAAAAGAGCGTGGCGAAGTTAACAACGCAGTTACACGCTTTGATGGCCATCAATGGACGGGAGAAAGAGAGTATATTAAATATTTTTTCTTAGTTATTCCCGTATTTTAGTCTTGAGAGAAAAAAAAAGTGAAATAAATACGTTTCTCTTTCTATAACTAATCAACATAGATAAAAATTAATTACATTTTTCTTGTGAAAAGAATAAGTGATTATTTAAAATAGAAGTACGTTTAGAAAAAAAGAAATCTGCATTTTAGGCTAAATATCCGTACAAAACGCATGATAATTGAGCAGATTTAAATAGTAGAATTTTTTTTATTCCCATATTTTAATGTTGAGAGAAGAAAAAAAGTGAAATAAATACGTTTCTCTTTCTATAACTAATCAACATAGATAAAAATTAATTACATTTTTCTTGTGAAAAGAATAAGTGATTATTTTTAAATAGAAGTACGTTTAGAAAAAAGATATCTGCATTTTAAGCTAAATATCTGTACAAAACGTATGATAATTGATTCGAATTAAATAGTCGATTTTTTTTTTTATTTCCGTATTTTAATCTTGAGAAGAAGTGGAATAAATACGTTTCTCTTTCTGAAACTAATCAACACAGATAAAAATTAATAAAATTTTTCTTGTGAAAAGAATAAGTGATTATTTTTAAATAGAAGTACTTTTAGAAAAAAAGAAATCTGCATTTTAAGCTAAATATCTGTACGAAACGGATGATAATTGATCAGAATTAAATAGTAGAATTTTTTTTATTCCCATATTTTAATGTTGAGAGAAGAAAAAAGGTGAAATAAATACGTTTCTCTTTCTATAACTAATCAACATAGATAAAACTTAATTACATTTTTCTTGTGAAAAGAATAAGTGATTATTTTTAAATAGAAGTACGTTTAGAAAAAAGATATCTGCATTTTAAGCTAAATATCTGTACAAAACGTATGATAATTGATTCGAATTAAATAGTCGATTTTTTTTTTTATTTCCGTATTTTAATCTTGAGAAGAAAAAAAAGTGGAATAAATACGTTTCTCTTTCTGAAACTAATCAAGACAGATAAAAATTAATTAAATTTTTCTTGTGAAAAGAATAAGTGATTATTTTTAAATAGAAGTACTTTTAGAAAAAAAGAAATCTGCATTTTAAGCTAAATATCTGTACGAAACGGATGATAATTGATCCGAATTAAATAGTAGATTTTTTAAAATTTTTTTTTTAACAATTGACATACTGTTTTATGTCCTTTATTTTTAATGACTGAAAGCTTCTATAGTTTTAAGATCTATGTAAATTCTACTTTTTATAGTAATCTAGATGTCCTTTACAAAGTTGTATGAAGATTTTTTTTGTTCATCAGCAATTACTATACATTTTTCAAACATTTATTTTCAATGTCCATAAATCTCTAAAGATACTTTAACCCAGTGACGCAGGTAGGACACCGGTGGTCAATATATATATATATANTTCGACGCTCTAACTACAATCAAAAATGTAACTTATTATTTTTTTAACTATAAAAGATAGCCTGATAGTTTCTAAAAAAATTGTTAAACATAGTTTGAAATTTTTTTTATTCATATTCAAAAAGATATCAAAAATTGATTTTGTGAATTAAAGAAATTTCAATTATGAATAACTGTTTCTCTTAGATCTAAATAATTGCAAATAAGTGCAGATTTAAAAAAAATATCGTTTAGAAGGGAGGTGTGTATAGAAGATTTCACCTTTAACGCAAAAAAAGACACAACTGTTTCATGCTGTATTTCATACAGCCATGAATTACTAGAATAATAAATATATTATTTTTCACTTATTTTGATCTAAATTTACACAAAAGATTAAATTTATTCAAAATAATAAAATGCAAAATAACATAATTTTTTTAAAAAAATATACTTAATTTATACGAAATAATATTTATAAAAAGTAGAAAAATATACTTCAAAGGGTTCTGTGTCAAAGGGTTATATGTTCATGTAAGCACTGCTATTTGTATTTAGCAAGATGTCCAAATAAAGAGTGACGTGATCAATCCTAGAATATTGTATGTTTTTTTTAATTCTTTAATAATAAAGCAAATTATTTTAGGGCCTTCATTTTAATGACTGAAAATTTCTAAAGTTTAGATATCTAAGTAAGGACAAATTTGTTGTAGTAAGCTGAATGTCCGAATAAAATGTAAGCTGGGCGTCTCAAATGAAATTTCAGGGAAACTGTCGTTATTATACAATTAGTACAGTATTTCAAGTCATTTTTTTCCCATGGCTCAGATAAATGACATGACGAAATGAAGATAAATGATAGTTGAAATACTAAAATATTCTCTATTTTTGTAGTATGCAGTCATTCGAATAAAGAGTGAGCTTTTCTTTTAACCATCCAAAAAAATTGAGCGGAAACTTCTTTTATTATTCAACAACTTATATATTGTTTGATGCTGTGTATTTTTAATGACATGAAATATCTATAGCTCTAAATACATAAGTAAGATCCAGTTGTTTTAGTAAACTACATATCCGAATAAAGAGTATATTGGTAACTCAAATAAAATTGTACGAAAACAACTACGAATATTCATCAATTAGTACAGTATTTTGTTCCACTTATTAATGATGATAAACCTATGTAGTTTTAAATACACAGGCAAGCTCAAATTTTTTGTAATAAATCAAATGTATAAATTAACTGTATAAAGAAATATAGAGAAAGAGAGGGGGGAGAACTTTTTTATTACTCAACTATAATTATGTTATTTTATGTCGTTTATTTTAAACGACTGAAAATCGCTTTTACCTTTTGTATTCTGCAAGATGTCCATTAAAAGTGTCATATAGTTGTCCTACATAAAATTTAATGAGAACTATTACTATTTTTTTTCAAAAATTAATGTAGTACTTTATGTCATTTATTTCGAGTGAAGGAAAATCTCAATAGTTTAAATAACAATTATGGGTGTACTTTTTGTAGTTAGCAAAATTTCCTCAAAACGAGTGAACTGATAGTTCTAAATAATATTGCATGAAAACTTCTTTATTGCTTCATAATAATTATTTTATCATTTATTTTTAATGATAAAAAATCTCTAATTTTTGTTGTAATACGCATGTCTGTATAATAAGTTTGTTGTTTCCATTTAAATTGGATTAGAACTCCTTTTTTTAATTACAAACTTAGTATAGTTACATATTTTTTTTTTAGTGAAACTACGTTGTATTAATAGTGCCACAAATTAAGATGAATATCTTTTAATATAATTAAAAGTAATCGAAATTAGGATAGTTTAAACTGGAATATCATGAACACGTTGTTGTATTAACACGCTTTCGACATTTTAAAGAACAACAGAATAACAGCAGTCAAATAATGGAAGCATAAATATTTCGATGTATAGAGTTTGTATTTCATTCTATTATAAAATTAAAATCTAGTGCTGATTTGTATAATAATTAAATGTAATAGTGAAAAAAATCACCTTGGGTTTTTGCAAGGATTGCGTAAAACCATAACAACGCTATAGTTAGATTATGAGCAATAAACTTATATCACCTGAAACCAGTCACTTAATAATGAATATTGCAAGTCATTTAGAATTTTGTTACCTAATATTTTTCAATATTCATTCTCATGTTGACATTTTGCGTTATTTTTATAATTGTCATAGCGGTCCCTCTGACTAAATATCAGCAAAATTTAATCTAGATTGTAAAAAATTACGGTAAAAAGTACTGGAACAAGTTACGGAATAAAAAACTGTAATTTTTACAGTAATAATTACCGTAAAATCACTGAAAAACTTCAATTTAAAAAAATCCCTGTAAAAATTACTGTTAATTATTTTACGGTAAGAATGAATTTTAAGGTAAAATAGATTTTACGGATGATGCACTTACGGTACAGATATATCCGTAATTTTTTACTGTGTAGTTTGCTTTATTTTATTTTATAACCATCGTTGAACAGCCGACTCAAATTTGAGTTTACGGCTCTCAATGTTGTAATTTTGAACCTAATCCAAAAGAAAAGGGAACTCCTTGATCAAGTATTGGGAGAAATTTATCTTCGTTGAGGACTTTTTGATAGAGCTACTCTCATTTGCGTTACACGGAGAGGAAAACCACGAAAATCACCCGTGACTAGTTTGATGGCAAGGGGACTTTAACCCATGATCTGCCTACCACTGAGGACACTTTACGTCATCACAGTGGTCGGTTCGATCCGGATGCGGAATTCGCATCGATCAGCCATCGCTGGGAATCGAACCTGGGTCACCTAATTGGGAGACGAGCGCGGTATCCCCTGAGCTCTTGAATAACTATTGAAAACTCATGAAAGTCCTGAAAATAGCATAGATTTTACTAAAATTGTAATTTCATGGAACAACAGAGCTTTCGAAGAGCTGCTTTAATGCCCTTTCATCTAAAATAGTAACTCTTTCAAGATGGATTGCATAGTTGTATCTTTCAAGATGGTTGCTATCTTTACCTCTTTAGTAATTGAAGATATTTTTAAAATAAAAAAGAAGAAATTTAGTGAATCAAAAATATGGATGAGAAAAAAATGTGACACAAAAATATGAAATTTTACAGTAAGGTTAAAAATTCTATCAGAAAGATTGCTTTTTTTCAGACTATAACAATTGTATCGTTTCAGACGATGAAATCAGAATTTTTTTATTAATAAAGACACTCCTCAACTCGTTTTAACAAATTAAACTATTTAATTTTACAGTTATGATGTTAAACTTTTCCCTCAGATGGATGAAACACTGAGAGAGCATGTTAGTATAATACAATGGGATGGGTAGCTATTAAGGGGTTAACATTCGTAGAAACTCCCATCTTGGAAGTTTTAAATAAATAAAAGCATAATTTATTCTGCAAAGCTTTTATTGAAGTATTTTTTCGGTAGTTCAACCACCTCTATTTCATGAGATTAAAAAAAAAGAAAAAAGAAAAAAAAAAAAAAGGAGAGAAATAAAACTTTGTGTATAAATAAAGCATTAACATGTTACTAGACTTTTTCGCATACGGGAGGTTCCCTTCGCATTCCCTTATGCTTGCGTCAAGATGAGCAAAAGTAGCGCGCGCATTCTAATTCAAAATTCTTCTTTAACTTTTATAAGTTATCAGTTATTCATTTTCAGCAGAGCCAAGTCTTAATGAATACTTAATCCCTTAATAGCTACCCGCTGGCCAAAGGTCAAAATGACCTGCCTTCCTGATTATGCAATACAATAGGGTAGGTAATCCTGGTTGTTTCAAATAAATAAAAACATAATTTAATATACATAACTTTTATTCAAGTATTTTTTTAAATAGTTTCTGCTTCTGTGTCATGTGGTTAAAAAAAAAACGCAGTGTCTCAATAAAGCATTAAAATGTTTAGAGACTTTTTGGTTTATTTAGTTCATTGAACTAGGCATTAAATGAATCAGACAAAACGTCTCGATCACTAAGAATCAAGTGTAAATGGGTATTTCATTGGTCCTCAAGATTTCTCACTCTCACTCTTTTACAATCAATGGACACTTCATTCACAATCATCATTCTCTCTCGCCAAAGAAAGAATCGACAAAAAAGATTCTCTGCTTCAATAGAATAGACGGCAAGGCATATGGACACTCCATTGAATACACGGAAGAAAGGTTCTTTTGAATCGGATGGGGCCAATATTTGGACCCCCTGTCGCCTCCACTTTGCTCACGCTTTGTTCACTGACCGATTGCCAGTTGGCCTCCCACGGCTCTCCGACAACATGAAAAGAGTAAAATATTTGTCGCCAACAATTCTTGTTAGGCAGGGGTGGTGGATTTTTTTCTTCCATTATCTGTCTTCCATATGTTTTTCCTCCTTTTCATTTTCAATGGTTTGTTATTTGTTGAAGTTCTAAAAGAAAGCGAAAGTATTTTGCTTTGAATCATTCCATGATTCGAAGTAAATGAATGTCTTTGTACTACTAATATGACCGGAGAAATTGAGATCGATTTAAACACACTGTCGCAACCATTCAATTAAATTAAAAAAAGATATTGCAATTAACAAATAACTCTTCAAATCATTCAATTTATTGTATTTTAACGACAATAAATTTTTGGACTCGTTTTATTAGTAGGTGTTTTTTTTTTCTAAGCAGATATATTTGGAAACCAGAATAGTTAACTATTGAAGGTGTCTAGTAAGTTTGGACGGATGTTCTGCTATGTCCAAGCTGAATCTACAATTAGAATCCTTAGCAAGAATGAAGGGGAAAAAATATGCACATTAGTTGGGTAAATTAATATTTTAGAGAGACAAAACACTAATAAAAAATGAGAAATTATTATTGAGGATGCTGAGGGTATAATAGACCCAAACCTGATTCATAGTCGGGGGAAAAACCTGAAAGTGTTTTTAATTATCATCCTTTAATTCTTATCTGCATTCTCTAATTAAACAGGCATTAAAGTTTTGTTTGGACATAATTTTTTTAAAATACATTTTTGGAGACTGTGTCAAAAGATAAATCAAAAAGTATTTACATTAGGGATCACTAATATTCATGTGAAGAAGGCAAAGAAAAGAAAAAAAAGCTGTTGAATCATAAGGGAAAAAGGGAGATGAAATATTTGAAGACCAGCTGGAGTTCATGAAGAACTTTGGAGGTGTTTTTAGCAATTATCTTCCAAAGTGCCAACGCAATAGTCATATGTGTTACATCCGGCAATCAATCAGGTTTTGCCTCATATTTCTCAATATTTATTCATAAAATTTCGGCAACGTTTTTCTTTTTTTATTATATATATTTTTATGACTTCAATTTGGCTAAGGACTCTAAAAATTCATATTAAGGGTGTTGATCGCGAAACGACCTGTTATGTTCTTGCGTTTTCAAGGGAATTTAATAGCATAGCTATCAGGCAAAATAAAACTTTGCTTTTTTATTTATTTATTTTACCTGCTTAATTTATTTAGGACTTTTTTTTATTTATATTCTTATCTCATTTTTTTTTACCTTGTCTCCTTTTTCTTATTTCATTTTTTTGGTCCACCGTATTAGATATTTGATTGACATTAATTATACCAGCTATAATGGATATCATCATAAAAAATAATTAGTTTTTCTAAATAACTGGATGGTTAAATTTCGTTATAATAACTTGGCTATTGGGGTAACACAGTCATCTACCAGTTAAACATTATAAAAAAGGAAAAAAAAACAATAACTCTCTAAAGTTTATTTTCTTCTGATTTTTCAAAGAGTATGGCTTAATTTAGTCCGGAAAAAGACAGTCTTAAAAATAAAAAAGTCGAACAATAACTTTATGATTATTATTTTGATTTCATTTCATAAGATTTAGGTCGAATAATATTGTATCAAAATCAGTTTTCCTAAGAACTGTATATAAAATTCCAGATCAAATTATGTCAAAAAGAGTCGGCACCCAGGGCACTTACCGTAAAATCTATTTTCACCGGAGCATGTAACGAAACAAAAAATCTGATATTCCATAATTTTTACAGTAATAATTACAGTAAAATCATTGAAGTACTTAAACTGAAAATACTACATAATATTTTACGGTAAAAAATGATACGGTATGGTAAAATAGATTTTATGGCTGATGATCCGAAGTGCCGGTTTTTTATACAGTAATTTGATTAGGAATTCTTTACAGTTTAAACCAGAAAACGATAACTATCCCATCTTACCTATTTCCCCTGTAATATGTTTCCCTGCACATCTTGTTCTCCATAAACATGAGAGATGGTGCGTTGAGTGGGAATTCGCAAAGACTCTGCGTAAAAAAAAGTTCAAATAGGTAAAAAAGTAAAAAAAAGTTCAATTCCTTGTAATACCAACAGTGGTCTAAGAGACAGCTTTCTTTAAAAATCCAGTCCTTTTAATATGATGTTGAAAAATATCGTATAATCGTGTTGCATTGGGGTATAAAACAAATTTTTAAAAATTCTAGCTGGTTCCAGACGAAGTGCAAAGAAAAATAACTTACAATAAACTGAAAATGTTTCATTAATTTCTGTATGGTCATTTCTTTCTTAAAATTGGATGGTCAGTTTATTCAATGTCATATCGCTAAAATTGTGCAAATGAAGGGGGATCCTAGATACATTTTATTTTATCACTGCCATTAAACTGTCAATCCTTTTTGAATTTATGGCTACCGTCATTCGGGGCTACTTTGTGCAAATTCGAATTTGGCATTTTTCAAGTACTTCTATTCAGTATTATGTTTATTTCACGTTAAAAATGTGTGGAATTTGAAGATAGAAGTCTCTTCTATTACTACAAATTTTTTTTTCGAATTTTAAAACAATCTCAGAGTGTGTTTCGTTCATCCAAATGTCAACAACTTTCCGAGGACGTCTGATGTCGAAAAGTGTGCGTGGAAACTTTAGCTGTGAAATGCAAAGACGTTGATAAAACAATTGCCGTAAGTGCAAAATTTTTTATTTATATATTAATAAACAATTATATCATGTTAGCGTTAAAAAAATTTGAAAATTAATAACAAATAAACGGAAAATGAAAAAAAATGCACTTTGGGGCTACTTTGTGCAAAGTTTCATTCGTTTTTTTTTTCGACAGAAAAATGGTCAGACGTTATAAAAAAATACCTGGAACGAGAAACTACCGTGATTACACTTTAGAAAAGCTGCAACAATGTTTGCAAGCAGTTGCTGGTGGTATGTCGATTGCAGAAGCTTCTCGGAAGTACAAAATCCACAGAAATACTATCTCTAATAAAATTCACAAGAAACACGTGAAACTTCCTGGTAAACTATTATTTTTCTTCTACAAAGATTTTTCTAATGAATTAATCAAACGATTTAACACATAAAAATATATTTTATAGGACATCAGGTGATTTTGACAGAAACTGAAGAGCAAGTTCTGTCATGTTCATTCAAGCATGTTATGTTCAAATTTATCAATATTATAAATGTTAATGAATATGTAATAATTATTATTTTTGAAATTTCATCCATTTCAATGTTCAAAAATGTATATGGTTTCCTTTTGTTTAAACTCAAATGTTTTGAAATAAACATTCTTTTTAAGAAAAAATTCTTTATAAAAAATGGTTTTTTAACGCTGAAAATTATTTTCAAACTAATATCTTTACATATCTTGATGTTTTTGTTATTAAAAATGTCAACAATTAACTTTTTTAACAATTTTATATCAATATTTTACTAAAAACATGATTATTAAACTGAATTCCTATCGCTGCACAAAGTAGCCCCACTTGGGGGCTACTTTGTGCAAGGTATGTTTTGACTTATTATTTGTAAATATTACATACAAATAATGCCAATATTGATCAAATTCACTCGTCTGAGTCCAGTTATGAATATAATATCGATAAATTTTACTAAAGTTTGAATTAACATAGTTTTTTTTACATGTCAAAGTTCAAAAACTGCGAAATCCTGCACAAAGTAGCCCCGAATGACGGTATCAATATTCAATTACGTAGTCTTGTACTTGTAATATCAACACAGAAATGCATATAGAAGCAATAAACCTAGATACATTTTATTTTATCACTATTATTAAACTGCCAATCCGTTATCAATTTATGACTATCAATGTTAAATTCTGTAGCCTTCTACTTTTGAAATCAATGCAGAAGGCAAGTGAATTTCTAAATATGGGAAAACTCACTTTCGATGAAAGTTGCACGTATTTCCATTAAATATAGAGGAAAACTTACACAATTAAGATTACTTATTAATTAAGCTAAATTTAAAGGGGATTGCATATCATGATTTGTCTAGCTCTGGAGATATTTTATGTCAACACTGTGGTTGGACCGAATGAAGAGCAATATACAAAGTGAGCGTTAACAGTTGGGATTTGAACCTGGGCTGCCTTATTAGAAGAGGGGCGCTCTATTTCCTGAGTCATCCTTGTCTGCCTCAGTTTATAATACCCAATGTAAATTCGACGAAATAAAATAACTGGACCAAAGTTCCTAAGCAGGAGCAGTGATTACTTAAGACAAAATCGAAATTACAAGATCAAAAGCTATAGTTCTTGTAACCTACAAAATAAATAAATAGCATAATTACATGACAGCTGAGTTTTGCATCAAAATAGTTGAATTTTAAAAATTTCGCAGAAAACGCATAAATTTATTCTTAATTCCATAGTATTTCGTACAAAAAAAAAGCTAAAGAAAAGCCTAAAAGAAAAGTTCAAATTGTAAAATTTGAGGAAGTTCTCTAGCCACCCAATAAAGAGAGCAAAATTGTAGTTCTTGCAGCCAAAAAAATAAATAAATCGCATAATTTCATGACAGCTGAATTTTTGCAACAGAATAATATTTGAACTTCTAAAAATTCTGCAGAGAATAGATAAATTTATTCCTAATTCCATTTGAGAATTTCTTTGGATCACGTAATGCACATTTGATTCTCATTACACATAAATTTTAAAATGAATTTTTAATTATTTTTCATATATCAGAATAAATAAAGGTTTCAAATTAAGATATTTCCTTATATTAAGTTATTTATCTCACAACGAATTAGAAAATATCAATCTCTCTTTCGTTCATTTCTTTGTCATCAGTATTAACTTAATTTTTATACTAGTCATAGTAATTATTTATAGTCAAGAAAAACACTTTCATAACAGTTATAAGGAATGTTTTTTTCTTCTTTTAAATTATAGATGATATTTTTTAAAGATAAATAAAACATATAAATGCCATTTGAGATCAGAAGAAATGTTACAAAGAAGTTAATTTTATGTACGAAAAAAAATTCAAACTGCAAATCTTTGGCCTATACTCCTGAATTATTTCATACTTTTAAACTATTTTTTATTCTTTAAAAGCTAAAATCAACATTGGGATAAAAACTGATTCAGGGGATTTTTTTCCCTATTTTAAAAATTCGTAAGGACAGCAGCTGTTTTAAGCGTTAACGTTGCAGTGTTAACATTAGCTTTAACGTTAAGCGGTAACGCTTAACGCTGTTTTAAGCTTAAGCGTTGTTTTGCAGCCCAAAAACTGTAAGACTTGGAAATTAAAAATCATCAAGGTGTGTGAAAAAATACACAGGGATTACGATGGAATAAATATTATTAATATTCAATATTTATTTCTGGAATATATAATTAACTGGCCACTGCAGTTTAACTTGGAAAATATATCTCGTTCGCCGCACTACGGGCGCTAGGAATACATCTAAAGAGTTGAAATTTAACATGCTGAAAGAACTATTTTTGTTTATAAACTTAGAATGAGCTTATTTCAGAAATTCTAATTTGTTTTTGAAAATTTAAAAACTAACGAGAGATAAAAACTGTTTATAATGCGAACTGTTATATAATGTAAGGTCATCGTTGCATATTGGTAACAAGTAAAATTACTTATCATTTGTCATTTCTTATTGAGTCACATACTCTGTATTCATAATTCTAATTTTTATTTATTTATTTATTTTCTTTTAAGTACAGTTGATTAATTTTCAATTTTAGCTATTCGATCGCTTTGTTACGATTAACATATTAAAAAATGTTCTTACAAAAAGTATAATACTTAAAAATCTTATACGCAAAATGATCTTTTTCACAGATTTTTGAAAACAAAAAGACACTGATGAATGGGAGAAAAACCACTGGGGGTCGTTGAGAGGAGTGAACAGAGGGGTGAAGCCTCCTAGAGAAATAAAAAAGAAATAGAATTATAACCTAGCCAACTATTAGTATTTGTCCAAAATACTTATTTAATGTTTAAAAAAAAATCGGCCAGGCGGCCGAGCGGTTATCGTGCCTGACTGCGAAGTCAATGGCTGCTGGTTCGAATCCCGCTCTGTGCATGGATGTTTCTCTCTGTGTGTTGTCTTCTGTTGTGTGAATGTGGCCCTATGAACGGGTATCTGTGGCGTGGGTAATGTTGCTCGCCTCCGTGACTTAGGTTCACAGGTGCCCACTGGTTAACGTGAAATAAGCAACACATCCGGCATCTTCCGAGGTTCAGTACTTGCCATTAGACAAAAAAAAATTAAAAAAAAAAAAAAAAACTAATTTAATGCATGTTTTGGTGTTTACAACTTATATATACTGGGCAATCACCTCTGTTGTTGTTTCTAATCCCCAAGAGGTCCATCCCAATTAGACCAATTCCATAAGTCCAAAACTGTCCAGGAAGTCTAAAAACAGATGAGGTTTTGAAAAAACCTCGTCGATCTTAAAATCGATACAGTTTAGAATATGCTCGGGCGAAGCCTGAGCAGTCCTACATTTAGTGCAAAGTCCAAAAGTCTTTTGCCCCTGAACATACGAGAGACACCTCAAGTGACTACTTGCAAAGCGAGATAAACAAGTCTGCTGGCTTCTAGATCCCTCAAAAAGCAAGGCACTTCCAGGTCGTTTTCTGAAATACCAACTATGCGGAGGAGGAACCCTCCAGAGGTCCATAAAAATTTTTTTTGCGCTCTGCAAAGACCTCGTTGAAAGTGGAAGGTAGATCTGGTTGTAAGGGCTCCAAAGAAGCATCTTTAGCTAGTGAGTCCGCCATCTCGTTACCTTTGATTCCAACGTGTGATGGAATCCATTGGAAGTGTACTCCAAAGTCCGCAGAGAGCCTGAAGAGCATCCCTAAAATTGAAGCCGCAGCCCTGTCTCCAACATTCATCCAGTTGCTAAGGTGTTGGATTGAAGATTTGCTATCCGTCAGTATCCATATATGCTTAAAGTCAGGCTCAGCAATATTCTCAACATGTCTTAGGCCATTTTCAATCGCAATGAGCTCAGATCTGAAAACTGAGCAAAATTCAAAATTTCTAAATTTGAGACTCAATGCGTACGTGGGTGTTTTAATAAAAACCCCACTACCTGAATGACCTTCGTCGTTCTTGCTGCCATCTGTGCATAGTTGTAAAGCGGGCAATCACCTCTAAATGTACGTATTTAAAGCCCTTATCAAAAATAATAATTAATATTTAAAAGACGGAAAAAAGAAAAAAAAGCTATCGAAATCTGATGAATCACTATCAAATAGCATTTTTAAAAACATCAAAAGCCGCTTGATTCACTAAGGAAGTAAAGGGCACTTTGATGGTGATGGTTTGAAACATCTTCAAGTTTGCTAAGACAATCAAACAAGTTTTGATGTTTTTAATCTCATATTTCTCAATAATGAATCTTATTTTTATATTCACATCGTAAATTAATAATTCGTGTTCTATATTCCATCGTAAAAATAACTTTCCGGAACATTTTGTGTATCATATCTTATTGTAATTATAAATTTTTGTGTTGTATACTGAATAACAAAGTGCGTACAGTACGCAAAATAAAATATTCAAAAAACGGACTACTTTGAATATCTTTTTTTCTAATGATCGGATCTTCAAGTTTATGGACTGCATCTTAATGGTTCGAGGGGGTGACCTAAGAAACACTAATTAATTAATGCAGCCGATATTTTAGTGCAGACGATATTATTTCATACAGAGTATATGTAGTGAGTTTCACAATATACATCGTTTTCATCCACGTTAAAAGTAAAATAATGCCGTCATTAAAATATTAATTACTGGTTGCAAATGAAGATTTAAGTGTGGGGGGGGGTCGGGAATAAGAACGTTACCAAAACCTGATAAATCACTATCAAGAAAGGGGATATTGTGATTAAAAATAAAAAAACTATTTGATTGCATTAAATGTGATTTAAGTAATAGAATTTCCCCTCTTCTCAGTATGATTTGGCAACGAAACAAGTTTCGATGTTTTTGATTCTCTCCTCATTGATGATTGGTCAAGTTTTGTCATTAATGATTCTTCAGGTATTTTTTCCTAGCTTAAATATTAAAATGTGTATATAGCTTTTTACTTCATTATGACAAGGACGTGGAACATTTTGTATAATCTCATTTTACACTGATATATTAAGAAAGTAGTTTTAATGAGTAATAAGATATAGAAAAATTATTTAGATATTTTATATTCACTTATCATATAATTGATAAGGCTTTTAATCAAGTAATACGAGTATAGCATTTATTAAGAAACGCATAAAAATTTCAGTATTTTCGCATTGAAAATGTTGCTAATATTTTCCATTTTTACATCCATCTAATATTTTTCGCTGGAGCTTTGAAACTTCGTATTCTCTCATATGTATCTTAAAAAACAGAAATTGGATAATGGAGCTTAAAATTTTAAGCGAACATGCTGGGCAAGTTTCTCTATTTTTCTTCACTCGCTTTATTCATTAGATATTGATTCTGTTTTTGTATTTTTTGCTCTCTTTAATATAGTACGTGACTCCCAATGTGTATACTCTTTTGTTATTATTTCGACAAGATAAATACTAAGGCTGGTGATTACTGAACATTTTTATGTACAGTGCTGAAATTCAAATACAGACCACCCTGAATAACTTTTGATTTAACGATCAGATCCTCACGTTCTAGAGCTCAATCTTAAGGGTTTGAAGGGATGACCTTAAATATGTTAATTAGTTAGTGCAGACGATATTTTAAGTTACGAAATCAGACACAAAAACGTACTATCTCTGAATAAACATGCTTTTGTTTTCGACACATTTGTATTTCTGACCTCAAATAATTTGCAATTGCCGCAATTTGAGAATGGTCCCAATAGTCTGGTCAGGAGAGCGGTCCAAACCTTGGACCCTTAATTTTGATTTTATTTTTAGCATATCTAGAGCACTTTTTTATCGAATTAAAAAACATTTGCATGCAGTTATAAGCTTCATTTATCCAAAGATAATTCCATGCAAAATTAAAATTTCAGTAAATATTTATTATTTTATTTAAAAAATAGTAAAAAAAAAATTAGAATTGTAAGGTATACTCTTTTGAACATCATTTTATTGAGGGCAATTTTAAGTGGCAAAATGCAAAATTTGAGCGAAATCCAACAAATAGTTTCTGAGAAACCGAAATTTTCCATTTTATATTGTTGTATTAAGAAAAACCTAAAATGTATACTATTTTGTAATCATTGTAAGAAAATATAAATCAAGGGTGGTGATTATGGAACATTTTTACGCACAATTCCATTTTATATTAGTATATTAAGAATATCTTTTTATTAAGTAAGATTATAAATTTATTTTGAAAAGTATAAAAATTTTCGTGTTTTCACATTGAAAATATTGCAAATATTTCACAAAGTTTACAGTCAACCAGTTTCTTTCGGTACTGCCTCTGAAGCATCACATTCGCATATCCTAAAGGCCAGAAAATGGATAACAGAGTCCAAAATCCTCCTCCAAATATTCCAGATACGTATATGTAGAATAATAACGGACCCCAAAATCCGTTGCTGCAAACATAGGGATGGGGCAACAAAAAATCTATTGACCACACTTTTGTCGCTGCCAACACTCCACAAAAGACTCTTCCCAAGCCAAGAGAATGCAAAGTAATAACAACAAAGAAAAAAAAGAAGTATCTCTTGTATTCTTATTGTTGAAAAGGGACTTTTGTGTGGTCCTTTCCTCCCTCCCCACCTCCTCTCAACTCCCAACAATTCACGCGAGTTTTGGGAATAGATAAAAATGTATATATATGAAGAAAAAAAAAAATCAACGAAAAGATACAGATCTAAGAATAACTAGCAAGTCAATAGGTAGGAAATAAACATTTGGTTCTTGTAAATTTATGCGAAGAAAATAACTTTTTGTTCGACATCCTGTCATCGACTTTGTTTATTTCTTTAGATCTGGACGGTGTCCAAGGAATGACCTTTTGGAAAAAAGAATGCGCCCCATGATAATTTTTATTTTTATTTTTGAATGCTTGTGCTTTGTGCTGAACAATGGTCACTTCGAATTTTCTTTATTCTCCCTTCGTTCGGAGTCATAATTCAAGAAAACGGACATGACGTCTTCCCAAACATATTAAAATCACGGCGAAAGATAGTGGTGTAAGTTTTTGTTTCCATGGTTTGGCAATCGTAAATCTGTGTGTGATTTTTTTCTTATTATTATTGAATGTTGCTTTTATTTACCAAAGATTGTTTCGTACAATTTAAATGCTTTTTCAGGGTGCGTAGCCAAATCTTTCAGCAAAAAAGAAGCACCTTTTAAGTACTTTTTAAGCACTGAAAGAATATTTTTAAGCACTATATACATTAAAAAATTGTAAAATAGTTTTCAAAGACTTTACATGATCATGATAAAATAACTAAGCTTCTGATAAAAAGAAAAAACTTTTTTCTTGATTATATTAACCACCATAAAAAGATGGAGAGATTTTTCGGTTCGATTTCAGAGGGTGGAAAATGAAACCTGCAATTGGGAATCTTTTGCCAATTGCAGCAGAGTTGTACATAAGAGTGCAAGAATCTCACAGAACCCAGCTCAGTATACGCAGATGCTGACCCGCAAGCATTTCATCAAACATGTAAAATGATTGTTGCCTTCATACGCTACGGACTGAGGGTACGCCGAAATGCACTAGTGTTAGATTGAATTGTGAAAACGTTGAATAGAACAATGTGAAAACTACGCTCTTGCATACGTGGCGGAAATCGACAGGGTAAATAAAAAATTCTCATTTTCGAAAAGGGAAAATGAAGTACTTTTTAAAAACACCCAATGAAAAAAGCACTTTTATGAAACGATGCTTTTAAGCAAGAATTAAGTTGATAAATGCTCACTCGTAAAAATAAAAGTTTCACTTCCTAACGATTCAGAAATACTTGTGCTGCATTTCTTATTTTAAACTATCACATAGCTTCGAAATCATATGATTTTTGCAGAAGAGCAAATCTTTCCGATAACTTTACAAAGCTGTTGAAAGTCATCTAATTACATTCTGGGAGTTCTGTAACACTTTTTTTTAAAATCAGATTTTAAAGACTAGATCGCTCGTTTTCCATGCAGGAATCCCGGTTTTAATTCCGAAGGTAATGGAAAATTTACTTCCCATATTTTTTTTTTTTAATTTTATGTTGCATTTTTTAGCTAAATATCTAATTTCATGGGTAGCACAAAGCCTAATGTTTTTGATGAAATCCTGTCTCAAATAAGCGAAGACAGCAATTTCGTCAAGTCGCCAAAATGTTCGTTCGGAGCATTACCCAGGAAATGGTTTTTGTCAATAAGGCAGAAAATGTGAGGAATTTTAAATATTGCAATGTGTTTGGTAAATTAGAGTCTGTTGAAACATGCTCTGAATCATTTATAAGCGATCAATTTTGATTCAAATCCTTACGAACAACAACTGTTTTAAAAATTTTTGAATACTGAAGCATCTACTAGCTCCAGCTTTCAATTAATACCCCTTAGTTTCTAAATGACTTGATAAATGTTTTGATAACAGTGGAATATATAAAAAGACTGAGGCGCATTTAACTGAAGTTTTGGATCAAAATTGGAAGGGAAAAAATCCTGGAGTGAACAAAAANAAAAAAAAAAAAAAAAAAAAAAAAAAAAAAAAAAAAAGTTACATCAATTAACACCTTTTCTGAGTTCTTTTTTTTTCTTTTTTTTCTAATTTTAATTTCAAAGTACTTATTTGACTCTTAACTTTACAAATTAAAAGAAGAAAAAAATTTCAATAATGAATTTTAATTCAACCTAATAATAAAATTTTTGAGACATTAAATAATAAGAATAATTTACACCAGACGATTTTCGTTGCTTCTTGCTTTATGGAGTTAATCGATGCAGCAAGTAAGGCATTCAAATATCCTACATACATAATCTTATAAAAACAAAACATTGGGTAGACAACTAATTTCTCGCCATCTTGCTTCTAATATGTTATTCATTTTTTTTACTCATTGATTTTTTTAAAAAGTTTAAAGTGGCAAAGAATTTAATTTCTTTACAAGTTCCCTTGCCCAAGACCAGAGAGCTGAATCCGAATCTATCAGGCATCTTTGGGATTAGAACCTGGGTCACCTCATTGGGAGGCGAGAGCTCTCATCCAGGGCCATCATGGTTCTATCAACTTTGTTTGGTAGCTTTGGTAGATTTTTACATTTTCTTAAGTTTTATTTTGCAAAAATTTGCTTATCGAAAAAAAAAAAAATCACACGAACTTGAGTTGCAATTCGCTTATATAGTCCATTTTTTTTTGTGTGTACACCTTTCATAAAGAAAGACTCCGTCAAAGAAGAATTGCTACACCGACATTTTGTTTTTAGCTCTTTAAAAGAAAATTAATTTTTACAGTTCATTAATGGTAAAGAAATTTCTACAGAATCTATACATTTTCGATTTGCCTGGCTGAAAAAAAAAAAAAAAAAAAAAAAAAAANTTAATTTTCCAGCAAAAAAAAAAAAAAAAAAAAAAAAAAAACCCTACAGAACATGCTTATTTTTTTCGTTAATATAATCCAACTCCTTATCAAGTAATATAAAATAAAATAAAAATCAATTCCTACTTAGGTTAACAAAGAAAACTTTTATTTTAGTTACTTTTTTTAGAATAATTATAATTTTTCTCCCATATAAAACTAAATTTAACTAATTAAATTTAATGAATGAATTAATGTTTGAAAATACTTCATTAACATAAAGTGACATCCACTACAAGTTTTAAAAAATGTATTTTAACTTGAATGGATGAATAAAAAGTATTTTACGAACGATTGAAAATTCTAATAAGATATACAGTACAGAACCCGTTATCCGGAAATNGTTTTTGATGAAATCCTGTCTCAAATAAGCGAAGACAGCAATTTCGTCAAGTCGCCAAAATGTTCGTTCGGAGCATTACCCAGGAAATGGTTTTTGTCAATAAGGCAGAAAATGTGACGAATTTTAAATATTGCAGTGTGGTTGGTAAATTAGAGTCTGTTGAAACATGCTCTGAATCATTTATAAGCGATCAATTTTGATTCAAATCCTTACGAACAACAACTGTTTTAAAAATTTTTGAATACTGAAGCATCTACTAGCTCCAGCTTTCAATTAATGCCCCTTAATTTCTAAATGACTTGATAAATGTTTTGATAAGAGTGAAAAATGTAAAGAGACTTAGGCGCATTTCTAACTGAAGTTTTAGATCAAAATTGGAAGGAGAAAAAATCCTGGAGTGAACAAAAAAAAAAAAATAAAAAAATAAAAAATAAATTATATCAATTAACATTACTTTCTGAGTGTTTTTTAAACACTGACTCTTAATTTCACAAATTAAAAAAAAAAATTCTTTGATAATGAATTTTAATTCAACTTAATAATAAAATTTTCGAGACATAATTTACACCAGACGATTTTCGCTGCTCCTTGTTTTATGGAGTTAATCGATGCAGCAAATAAGGCATTCAAATATCCTACATACATAATCTTATAAAAACAAAATATTGAGTAGACAACTAATTTCTCGCCATCTTGCTTTTAATTTGTTATGCATTGATTTATTTTAAGATTTTGAAGAGGAAAAGAATTTAATTTCTTTTGCAAGTTCCCTTGCCCAAGACCAGAGAGCTGAATCCGAATCCATCAGGCATCTTTGGGATTAGAACCTGGGTCACCTCATTGGGAGGCGTGAGCTCTCATCCAGGGCCATCATGGCTCTATCAACTTTGTTTGGTAGCTTTGGTAGATTTTTACATTTTCTTAAGTTTTATTTTGCAAAAATTTGTTTATCGAAAAAAAAAAATCACACGAACTTGAGTTGCAATTCGCTTATATAGTCCATTTTTTTTGTGTGTACACCTTTCATAAAGAAAGACTCCGTCAAAGAAGAATTGCTACACCGACATTTTGTTTTTAGCTCTTTAAAAGAAAATTAATTTTTACAGTTCATTAATGGTAAAGAAATTTCTTCAGAATCTATACATTTTCGATTTGCCTGCCTGAAAAAAAAAAAAAAAACCTACAGAACATGCTTATTTTTTTCGTTAATATAATCCAACTCCTTATCAAGTAGTATTAAAAAAATAAAAATCAATTCCTACTTAGGTTAACAAAGAAAACTTTTATTTTAGTTACTTTTTTTAAAATAATTACAATTTTTCTCCCATATAAAACTAAATTTAACTAATTAAATTTAATGAATGAATTAATGTTTGAAAATACTTTATTAACATAAAGTGACATCCACTACAAGTTTTAAAAAATGTATTTGAATTTGAATGGGTGAATAAAATGTATTTTACGAACGATTGAAAGATATACAGTACAGAACCAATTATCCGGAAATCAGAAAACCGGAAAACCAAAAAACCGGAACGAAATTCGATTAGTTTTCCCGCCATTTTTTTGAAAAATTTTTTTTTTTCCTCGTATGATTTTAGGATTTTTCGTTATTTTTTGAAAGATGTTTACCTTACCATCATTTTGGAAATAATCATTAGTGTATTACTCCATCGTTTTTTCTTCTTTTTAAGATTATTTCCAATTTTTTTTTAGTTGGGTTTAACTATAAAAAAAAACGGCTTTTTGTAGCGATTCAGAAAACCGGAAAAATCAGTTATCCGGAATATCGATGGTCCCGATCGTTCCGGATAATCGGTTCCCTACTGTATAAATATATGGAGGGAGAGAGTGTGATAACTAATAGTAGGAATTGAAAAAAGAAGGCGCGTGGTATCAGAAAACTATAAAAATATAAATTTTGTGACGTGAACCACACGTGTTACCACGTCATGTTCTTTATTGAATTTATCTGACACAACGATTATAAAATAATATTTAAATGTGCGCAATAAAATATTTTTTTTTGTTCAAATAGAGCTATAGTGTAGAAATTATCACTGATGTGATTCTTAAAATAGGTGAAGAACTGAATCGCTTATAGGAAAATTTAAAACAACTAGGAGGCTTCGCCCCCTGCTAGCTGGCGCTCGCCAACCGCCGGAACTGCTTTCGCAGTTCATTTCGGATTGCCTCGCAATCCAATCCTCGCTTTACTCACTCATTGGATAAGTTTTTAACGTCTAGCTTTTGTATACTTTTTTGAACACTGAAGTTCCGTAAACTTTTCACTGTAGAAAATTCTAAACCTGTACATTTCAATATTAATTTGAAATTGTTAATTGTATTTTTCTTAATCACACTATTCTAAATTTCAGTTGTTGAGAAAAGTAACTGTTGTAAGTTTTGTTTTAAAGTCTTTCCCACCAGAGTGTTAAAGTCATGTGTTGTGAAACAATATGAAATAGTAGTCTGAATAGTAGAGAGAGAGAGAGAATTTCTTTAAAAATACAATTGTTAATTTGGGCATTTGGCGATACAACACTTATGGAATTGAAGGATTTGTTACGTCAAGCGCTCAGCTATCTTAATTTTGATCTAGTTGCGCTTCTATGTCATTATGATTTATGTTGCTAAGTTAACTTTCCAAAAATTCCATGGCTGGCAACAGCATTTTTATTTTTTAAGTTGTTTATTTTTATTTCTTTTAGAATTCGTTTTTTTTTTTGCGAAATGTTTTTTAACCTAACAGAATTCTTTGCCGACTGTTTTCTCTATGAATGAAGAAAATAAAGTAAATATTTAACTGTTGTGAAAAGAATCTTATTTAGTTGTACAAAGTACTTCAGCCAAAATTTGGGAGCCACGTAAGAGAATTATATATATTAGATCAGAAACACATCATTAAAAGGCAGAATGCTTTGGTGTTTTCAAAACAAAGCAAACGTTGCCACCGGCGGAAAAGAAATACAGCCAAAATTTGGGAGCCACGTAAGAGAATTATATATAATAGATAACTAACGCTTAACCAATCAGAAAATTCCATTTCGTTTTTCGGTCATCCGTACTTAATGAATGAATTAATATTTGAAAAAAAAAAAGTCATCAAGTGTCCTCCACTAAAAGTTTAAAAAAATGTATTTGAACTTGAGTGTTAGAATAATAAATATTTTATTACCGATTGAAAATTTGAACAAGGTATAGGGGGAGTGTGAACTAATCGTAGGAATTTAAAAAAGAAACACTACTTATAATTTAGAAAGGCTTATTCAGTCCATATCCGTGACACAAAGACTTATCATTTATAAAAAATTCAGCTTACACTTATGAGAAACGGATATCGAATGTGCATAGAATAGAATTATGTAAAAGTGAAGGAAAAAAAATGATTTTTCAGAATTTCACACTGGTGATCCTCTTCAAATAAGAATTCTCGGAGGTCTTTGGAGCTGCTTTATGTCGTCATAAAGCTGACTCCCTTGCTTAGTTACCATATATTTCCATTTGCAATTGACTAGAGCTCTATTACATCAGTAAATCAAAATCGAAAATCACTTTGCAATACTCCGACTTTGCATTTCAAAGGCACGAAATTGTATCATCTTGTTTGCGTAGAATTCCAAATCGAATAGTAATGGAATATTATAAACCACATTCAGTCGCCACAATCCTTAATCTAAAAAGAGATTCAAATTCTAAAAATGTATTTTTCGTCCCGATGCCAACGGCAGCCCTTGTTGGACAAGACCCACCGTCACAATCCAAGATAACATTAAAAACAGCCCGCATTTTTTTCTTCTTCAAAAAATGCACTTTAAAGAAATGGCAAATACAATTCGCGCATATAAAACTACCATTTACCAAAGGCTCTACAAAGTTGAAAATGGATAATTTTTGCCTGCTTTGTGGACTGTCAGAACCACATAAAAAAGCTCATTTTTTATTCCATTTTCTCTCCATTGAGTACTGCATTTTTAGACGCAGATGACATAGTGTGGTAACTTCGACTGTACCATCAAGAATTGATGCAAGCATGCGGTTTTGAATGCGGTAACTGCTTCTTGTGGATGTATACATTTTCCTTTTTATCAATACACAGGCAAGACATTGTGTGGTGCAGGTTTCAGCCCCTTGGGAGTGTACTGACAACTACTTTTTCTTCTTCTTTCTTTTTCGCCAATGCAAAAGAGGTGCCCACGCCATCAGAAAGAAACCTATCCAAACAGACGTGCGTTTTGGATTCCAAAATGGAGCTCTTTTTTAGAACTTCGGACCACTTTTTTGTGTGGATGTTTTGTTGGCGAGGGTGTCCTAGGTTGTAAAGAAGAAAGAGAGGACAGTGAAAAGTTGGTGTGTCCGTTCCGTTGTGTGGGGTGATAGGAAGAGAAACCCCTTTTCATTCTTATGGTCGGTGAGCGGGGGTGGATGTGACTTTAGAGTATTGAAAAGAAATGATTAATCCCCTTGAGGTCCAAAGATAGTGTGTTACAATCAGATGTCGCGGAATTCAATTTACGACGTCTCCCCCTACACTTCCCTTCTTTTTCTCTTGAATAAAGAGAGAAAATAACTTTATCCCTGTTATTTAAATTTTTTTAAAATTAAAGTTGCAGTAAAATTATGCTCGAAAAATGTGCCTTTTTTTAGATATTTTTTAATGAAGTGTCATGAAATGTAAAATGAGATAATGATGGATTTATAAATTTTTTCAATACATGTTTGAAAATAATTAAAATTTCGCGTTGAATTATTTTTATTGTTTTCCCTCTTAACTTCCAGAAAATTCTAGAATTTAATTTTTCTAGTTGCTGGATTATGACTTTAAAACAATCTTGCGCAATGGGATAAAATGTTGATTTTTCATTTAACATATCTAAAGGAGGGTACCTGTGACATACAATTTCATTTTAAAAGGTAAGGCAAAATGGTACAAAGTAGTTTTTTTTTTAAATAATTAAAATAAGTATATAGACTGAGAAAAAAAAAGTATAGTTAGAACTAAAAGAATATGGTAAAATTTACCTTGTTTCTGGCCCTATGGAAACAATAAAATCACAGTGATTTGTACCGAAGTAATAACTTTTAGTAAAATTAAAAATCAAATTTTATTTTGTTGTCATGATGTTTCGTAATAATTGTGGTTAAATTTGGTAGTTTTATCATGATACCATAGAGACTGGCATAAAAACAATTTATTCTGTTAAAATTAATTTTAAGTTTTTTTTTATTTTTTTTTTTTTTATTTTTTTACTAAATGTGGGGTTATAAGAACTATAATTTCGACTGTGACACCATATGTAAAGGAAAACTTACCAAATAAATGGTTCAAATAATATGTAATTTTCATTTTATAACCGTCGTTAAACAGAGCCGACCCAATTTTTGGGTTTATGACTTCTAATGTTCAACTCCGTAGCCTTATAATTTTGAGCCCAATCCAGAAGACAAGGGAGGTCCTGGTTCAAGCATTGGAGGGAAACTTTGCTTTCGTGGAGGACTTTTTCATGGAACTAACCCGCATTCGCGTTACATGGAGAGGAAGACCACAAGAACCTCCCAAGGTTTGCCTGAAGGCAAGAGGGACTGTAAACCTTGATGTGTCTACCATTGAAGATATTTCACGTCAGCACTGTGGTCGGTGCAAGCCGGATGCGGGTTCGTATCGACCAGACTTTTTCATGGAACGAACCCGCATTTGCGTTACATGGAGAGGAAGACCAAAAGAACCTCCCAAGGTTATAAGAACTATAATTTTGACTGTGACACCATATGTAAAGGAAAACTTACCAAATAAATGGTTCAAATAATATGTAATTTTCATTTTATAACCGTCGTTAAACAGAGCCGACCCAATTTTTGGGTTTATGACTTCTAATGTTCAACTCCGTAGCCTTATAATTTTGAGCCCAATCCAGAAGACAAGGGAGGTCCTGGTTCAAGCATTGGAGGGAAACTTTGCTTTCGTGGAGGACTTTTTCATGGAACTAACCCGCATTCGCGTTACATGGAGAGGAAGACCACAAGAACCTCCCAAGGTTTGCCTGAAGGCAAGAGGGACTGTAAACCTTGATGTGTCTACCATTGAAGATATTTCACGTCAGCACTGTGGTCGGTGCAAGCCGGATGCGGGTTCGTATCGACCAGACTTTTTCATGGAACGAACCCGCATTTGCGTTACATGGAGAGGAAGACCAAAAGAACCTCCCAAGGTTATAAGAACTATAATTTTGACTGTGACACCATATGTAAAGGAAAACTTACCAAATAAATGGTTCAAATAATATGTAATTTTCATTTTATAACCGTCGTTAAACAGAGCCGACCCAATTTTTGGGTTTATGACTTCTAATGTTCAACTCCGTAGCCTTATAATTTTGAGCCCAATCCAGAAGACAAGGGAGGTCCTGGTTCAAGCATTGGAGGGAAACTTTGCTTTCGTGGAGGACTTTTTCATGGAACTAACCCGCATTCGCGTTACATGGAGAGGAAGACCACAAGAACCTCCCAAGGTTTGCCTGAAGGCAAGAGGGACTGTAAACCTTGATGTGTCTACCATTGAAGATATTTCACGTCAGCACTGTGGTCGGTGCAAGCCGGATGCGGGTTCGTATCGACCAGACTTTTTCATGGAACGAACCCGCATTTGCGTTACATGGAGAGGAAGACCAAAAGAACCTCCCAAGGTTATAAGAACTATAATTTTGACTGTGACACCATATGTAAAGGAAAACTTACCAAATAAATGGTTCAAATAATATGTAATTTTCATTTTATAACCGTCGTTAAACAGAGCCGACCCAATTTTTGGGTTTATGACTTCTAATGTTCAACTCCGTAGCCTTATAATTTTGAGCCCAATCCAGAAGACAAGGGAGGTCCTGGTTCAAGCATTGGAGGGAAACTTTGCTTTCGTGGAGGACTTTTTCATGGAACTAACCCGCATTCGCGTTACATGGAGAGGAAGACCACAAGAACCTCCCAAGGTTTGCCTGAAGGCAAGAGGGACTGTAAACCTTGATGTGTCTACCATTGAAGATATTTCACGTCAGCACTGTGGTCGGTGCANATTCCCAACATACCTCCCCGACATACAACACATATGCAAAATATCTACAAAGCTCTACCATAATATATCAAATTTATATACTGACCAAAAACTGTTTGTTTATCTCTTCCCTCAATAAAATAACAGGAGCATAAAAAGTACACCAATAAAAATAATGAATGCAATTTTTACTTATTACATTATATCATTACTTGCGATTTCAAGATTACTATACTTCTGAAGAAAACATATTGTAAATGTCGTATATTTTTAAATGACCAAATTTCCAAATATTTTATTTTAAAACATAACCCCATAAGGCAAACAAAAATTTGGTAAAAAAAATTCATGGATAATTCAAAGTATTTGCTTACATACTGTATTTTTCCGTGCATGTTAATGAAACAATCTTTTTCGAAAATGCTGCCCGTTGATAAAAAATATGTCAAAGTAACACAGTAAATTACTAATGATTCTATAGTAGTCATTAAATACTTTACCATATATGAACCATTCAAATTACCCGACACTTTTACACCTGTAACAACATATTTTAAAAACTTGTTGATTTTGAGAAATTTAATAATCCGAAAGAAGGAAATGAAAAATTATAGTAAATTAAATAAAATATTGAATGAAATACAAAAATGTTTTTAAATACTATTCTATATTATAAATTAAATCTGGAGCTATAAGCAAATTGAAAATTAAATTTTCCTTTAAGAAAAACACACAAATATCTCATACTTATGGAGCTTTTAACTATTTTTATGAGATAATAAGAAATATATACTAGTAAAAACAAAATTGTAGTTTCTTAAAATTGCAGTTTCTGATGAGATGTACCACAAAATATAATGCAAATAATGCAAAGTAGTTGCATTGCATCACCCAATAATTAAAACTAAGAAAAGTTTTGAAAATAAGCAAGAAGTTTATGAAAAAAAGACTATTATTTACAATACATTTTTAAAACTCTAAAAACATTAGATTAAATTGAACCTTTAAATTCCTATGACCTTCCTATTAATCATTTTACAATTTATGGTAATAATTAAATGTTTGCTTTTAAAAGTCTTGATGTAAGATATCCTATTAATCATTTTACAATTCACAATAATAATTAGGATATATATAATTTTTAAAAGGGGTGATGAAAAACAATCTACTTTAGGAAAGCATTAAAAGTGATAATCCTTATTAATTTAAACATATAATAAATTATAAATTTAAACAAATATTCTTAGCTAAAAGTTAAATACAAATTTTAAATATTGTTTGCATAAATGAAATACACCACAATTGCTGCAGTTGTGTGTCTTGGGGGAAACGAAATATCTTGTGATTATCATCATAGTTTCTTCGACACAATAGAACACAACAAGCATAAATCATGACTTTTGCCTAAAAAATAAACAGACATTAAGACTCATGGCTGAAAGTAAAATATCAATTTATCTACACTTACCTTAATTTGTCATTGGAATAATGAAAATAAAAAAAAATTGTTTTACTTCCCAAAAAACATGTTAAAAAATATTTTTCTTAGTTATCTGAATCTTAAATAAATTTTCTAAAGTTTTGGTTAATATAAAGTTCTGCTAAATGTAGTCAACAATCTCTAAAATAAGTGCTCAATTAAGAAATGTATTCACTAAAATTCTCTTTATTCAAAATACTTAAAATTACATTAACAGCACACTATAAGTTAACAATAACACTAAACCTTGATATAGAATTAGAAACAAATATTTTTATCCCCGAATTTCTTCTCAGGCATATTTAAATTTAAAATTCTAATAACTAAATATAAACAAATGTAACTTCTATCAGCATTCTTCAGATAAACACATATGGTATTTTTTTACTAAAATTGGTTTAAATTTAATTTCATTAGAGTTAAAAATAACTACTTTTCATCACCAAAACAGTTTAAATTTCTTTGTAATGCTTGTTTATAATAATTAGTGAAAAGTAGTTTTCAAATATTGCTAACATTAAACCAACTGGTAATTCTACACTTCAAATAATATCTTAAAAAATATTTTTCTTAGTTTACAGATTCTTAAAGAAATTTTCGAAAGTTTTGGTTCATAAAAACAAAGTTCTGCTAAATGTAATCAACAATCTCTAAAATAAGTGTTCAATTAAGTAATTTATTCACTAAAATTTTCTTTAATTAAAATATTTAAAAGTATTTTAACAGCACATTAGAAGAACTATAAGTTAACAATGACACCAAACCTTGAAATAGAATTAGAAACTAATAATTTTATCCCGGAACATTGGTACATTTAGAAATTCTTCAATATTAAAATTCTTCTTAGGCATATTTAAATGTAAAATTCGCATAGCTAAATATAAACAAATGTAACTTCTATCATCATTCTTCAGATAAACACATATGGTATTTTTTTACTAAAATTTGTTTAAATTTAATTTCATTAGAGTTAAAAATAACTACTTTTCATTGCTAATACAGTTTAAATTTCTTTGTAATTCTTGTCCACAGTAGTTTTAAAATATTGGTAAATTTATACCAACTGCTAATTCTACATTTCAAATTATTTAGTATTTTTACTGAGAAAGATATATATAAATCTCTAATCTAACATACATAATGTACAAAACATTACAAACATCTTATTAGTATTTCAAGAAATTGCATATTTTATTCTTACAAACACTAAAAAGTTTAGCAGTAAAACATGTTGGATTGTAACTAATATATTTTAATTTGCTTATATAAATGTATAATTCAAACATATGTTAACCGATTTAATGAAATGTATATTTTACAAACAATTCTAGGGCTACTTAAAATCTTGAGCAGTCTATCTGAATCGCTTAGATTCATTTAAGATCCTTTAGTCATGAAGTATGAATATAAAATACAATCGAATGCTTTTGTTATTTTATATTTGAATACTAAATTATGTTATTTTATAATTCAAATGGAAATAGATCAGATAATACATATAAATACATTAGAGACTCAAATAACGTCTCACAACACCAATGCAAGTTAAATTATATACGTGCTTTCAATCCGATTTCAAGCTTAATTTACAGCACATTAGAGAAAAATCTATTGAAATTAAACATAACACATTCATAAAAAAATTAGTAACTTTTACTTACTTCGATAACTCTTTAAATCTTCGATATAAAATCAAATTTTGCTGCAACATTCACGTGTAAACAACGACCGTCAATGGCGTTCCTACGTTAGAGCTACAGACGCTATTGCCTTCTCTTCGTGACGTCACGGGGTTGAAATCGTTGAGCCAGCAGGCCTTGACCTTCTAGTAGGTGTTGACTCTAACCCATGATCTGTCTACCATTGAAGATATTTCACGTCAGCACTGTGGTCGGTGCAAGCCGGATGCGGATTCGTATCGACCAGCCATTGGTGGGATTCGAACCCGGTTCACCTCATTGGAGGGCGAGCGCTCTATCCCCTGAGCCATCACGGCTCTATCGTGTATTTTGGCTTTATTAATAAAAATTATGTTCAAATAAACAGGAATTTTGGTACAACACAAAACGATAATTTTGCTTGAAATTTTTACCAAGGGCGCAAACCTGAATCCACCAAAAAAGATAACATACCTCAATTGTCACGTGACACAATATCGATAAAAGAGGGAGCACGTGACAGAGGGGAGTCTGATGTTTGAGACAAAGTGAGATGGGGGAATACAGCAGCATGCTTGCTCTATGTCTATTTCAGCTCAATGATACGCATTTTTAACAGGTTGTGTAATAATTCTGGATTTTTCTCCCACTAGAAATGTACCTTACAGGTAATTGTACCATAGTACCTGATTTCGTCTCTCCGCGTAGATACATTTCATTTCAAATTTACTTATAAATTTCTGCATTGCAACTAATGAATTGTAATGAGTGTTCGAAATTCGGTTTGACATTTTAGCAATATTTTTATTCATTTTTTTTTATGTAGTCCGCAAATTTTTCTAGGCTCGAATACATATTAAGGACATACAGGACATATTAAGTGAAGTATTCTAAAAATTAATTCCTTCACGTTAAAAGCAAACAAAAATATATTTAACAAAAAAAAAAAAAAATTTAAANAAAAAAAAAAAAAAAAAAGGGAGGGTCAGTTAGCATAATATTTAAAGAATTTTCGATGATTTAAATTATGGACGACTTCAAAGTTGATGTCGAAGTTAGTATGCATCATATAATCCTTTAAATTTTATGAAAAAAAGATCCGATTTTTACGTTCACGATGGTATTTTAAAGGTTCAAAAGGCAGACATTAAAAAGCATAGTTTATTATTATCAGATAACCTTTTTTGAATTAATAACAAAATTTTCTTTTAACTGATTTTTACTTTTTAACCTTTTAAATATAAGGAAATAATCGCCTTTTAAAAAAAAACTGAATCCAATATTTTAGTATTTGACAGCTACATGTCCACATTTTGAGTGTTTGTCTAACTAAACTATCGAATTCAATCTGAGAAAAAATCGCTTCTGAACCATAATATAACCTTAAACCATAATATGATAAAAATTCGTCAAAATGTTAATAAGGTATGAAATAAATGGTTTTTTTCTTCTTAATGGTGGGCACTTGGGGGTATCCCATTGGCCACAGAAATATCAGAACTGCTACTCTCTTCTCGTTGCCCAGTGGGCACTTGTGGCGAAGCCACGGCGGTGGAGCAGCGTCGCCCACGTCACACAACAACAAAACCGTTTATAAGGCGGGTTACATTCACACAAAGGGAAAAGGACATAGAACACAGAGAGAGAAAGAAACAACCATGCCCTGAGCAGGATTCGAACCCGCGGTCAATGGCTCCGCAGTCAGACACGCTAACCACTCGGCCACCTAGTCGGCTGAAATTAAAATTTATTTCAGTTCAAATTGAACTAAAGTATCATATAATGATGTTCAAATAATACGAATGGTTCAACTGAGCACCCTATGACGGTTGCATCAAGAATTTAAACGATATCATGCTTCAACTTGCTCCAGCATTTTTAACAGTATGCACATTTACCAGATTGCAAATATGTTCTTTGATTCAAGGAACAGATATATCAAAGAAATTACCGTCTTGTGTGTATTATAACCGGCTACTTTAATTTGCCTACTCTTCAAACTATTAGGAATGCTCCTTAGTGCGTTAAAATCCGATCATAAAATTAAAAGTTATTCAGATCATTTCGATTATTTCCACCGCACTGTTCCTCCAACAGATATAGAACTCTTTTAAAGAAGCTGAAGACTCGGTGGTTTGGGTGTAGGATGTGAAAAAGTAACGCTTTCAGTTTAAAAATGATCCCCACTGAAGACCATTGTTGAAAGTGGGGACTTTATATACATCGATTAACTGGGAGGTTCATTGATAATTGTGGGAGGGAGAAGACCCACATGTTTCGCAACAATGGGTGAAGAGAAACCCCCACACGTTATTATCAGAAAAAAAAGCATTAATATCTAAACTGGGGGTGAGCTGTTCACTGTCCCGTAAAAAAATTAAATAAATGAAAAATTGTATGCATGCCGGTTTCATTTAATTATTTGTTTAAAAAAAACCGCAATTATAAATAGTGGTTATGTATCAAAAGCTCAATCTTTTTCGATAAAATACATTTGATTAGATGAGTTATTTGTCAATAAATTGTGCAGTAATTATTACTTTAAGTACGAACTTGTTTATGTTAGGAAGCTCCGTTTACTGTTCAATTAAATTTTTTTTTATAAATTTCAAGTTGAAATTTCATACCTGGTTACATCTTATCTCTCTTTCTCTACACCTTGTGTTGTTTTGACATCAACTTCAACTCAAGTGCCAGCTTATAAAAGTTTAAAAAGGGAGATAAATAAATTTTCCATCAACAATGGATAAATAGTCATTATTTAAAGAAAATAAAAAACAAATAATGGCGAAAAAAGCGTTTATTATTGCAATAGCTTTCCACAAAAATAAGCTCATAAATAAATATGGCCTTTCAGAATGTTAATTTCTTGTAATTTGATTTTCGTTAGTTGCAGAGGATCACACAAGGTTTTTTTTTTTTTTTTTTTTTTTTTAAACAAGTTTAACAGCTAAATGGGATCTAGAGAGTTTTTCCTACCAAAATGCTTGATATTTTTAAAAAAATAAATAAATGTTAAGCAGGTTTTAGTTTGAGTAATTTTGCACCAAGTATACCATAATACTCAAATTACTAAATTGCAGCAAAATTAAAAATACTGAAAGCAAAAAATAACACTCCTGTTTTTATACTGGCATTGTCTGCTAACTCAAGTATTTTTCTTACAATTATTTATTCAAAGTTTTGTCGTTAAGTCTATTTTTCCTAATTCACATTTTCTTTTCACACAAGTTTATTTAATTTTTAATAAACCTATTAAGCTAAAACTTGGTATTTTGTTTGAATATAGCATGCCGTTGCTTAAATCTATACTAGAATTTGAGTATTGGCAAGTATTTTATATTTTTTGGGGATGAATTTTTTTTTTTGCCCTATCATAGTTTTAAAAAGAGTGCACTTGATCGTCTATTAAAAGTAGTTCCAAGTAAATAACATAAATCTTATGATTTTTATTGTATGCGTAAGACGTCAAAGTATTTTTTTTTCTCTTAAAAATTGAGCTTTAAAAAATTGAATTATAAAAGTTTTTTTTAATTTTTCTCAAAACGTTTTTATTTAAATAATGTCTGCACATTTGTCAAACTTCTGTTAAAATAAATCATAAAATACAGAAAAAAAAGTTGCCCATTGGAAACAGGAAATTAAAACCATCTAAACCCTTTAATAATTTCAAACTAATTATGAAACGTTAAATAGCTCTTTCTATACATTTTTTTACACACTTTCGTATTTTCAAGTCTCTAAGATACTGTTTTAAGTCTGATTTTGCTCAACAGAACAAAATATAATGTCTGCGCTTTTGTTAAGCTCCTGTATAAAATTCAGAATTCTAAATTAAATTTTAGATAAGTTATAGAAAGTTGATAAAAGGTTACAAACAGATGCTTTCTTGATAAAATCAAAATCATATGAACGCTTTAATAATTGTCAAACTAATGATCAAATGTTAAATCACACTTATTGTACATATCTTGGTAATTTCAAGTCCTTGATTTTTATGATTTTGTCAAACAAAACAAAATATAACATCTTTTGTTAATCTCCTCTACGAAATTCAGAATCCTAAGTTAAATTTTATTGGAAGTCAACAAAAAATTGCACATGAATGCTTTCATGATGAAATCAAGACCAACTAAACTTTATAATAATTGCCAAATTAGTCATCGAATATTAAATCACACTTCATGTACATCACACTTCATCTAAGCACCTTCGTATTTTCACGTTTCTAAGTTTTATGATTTTGCACAACAAAACAAAATAAAACGTCGTCCGATTTTTTAACAATCTGAGATTTAATATATTTTTTTGTTGTTGACCTTTTTCATTTTTACATTTCCATTGTAATATTTCGTTCTTTAAAAATCTTTCCTAAACCAAATATCAATTGCAAAGTTGAAGCGGTATTTTTAAATGTATAGCATTGGCATGTTCATTCGAGAAGAATTCTATAAAGCATAATGAAATTTCGTAACTCGATTTGTAATAAAACATATTTCAGCAATACTAGGGCCTTTGTATCTTTTGTAATTCCCTTCAATTTCACACAATAAGAAGATTCCTTTCATATCTTTCGCAATAATGAAATATTTAACCAAAAAATAAATGCGATAGAATAGAGGTAGGTAATGAGATATGTACAAATGAAAATCTGCCTTCAAATTAAGTCTCCCTTGAAACATTGTAACAATGCTTCAAAGAGAATAAAAATACCCACCGTTCCTCCGTCATTATTAACCAACTGTGCTTGCCTCTTCAGTTGTTCTAGAGGGAGCAGGTAGGTTTCGCGTTCAGATGAAGTGTTGCCACTCTTAGAGATCATAACTTTCCCTTCATTTGTGAAGTGGCCTGGATTCGGTCCTTTAGTGTTTCCGATTAGGCTTCACAATAATTGAATGTTTATGAGAATTCCGAGGGGGACTATAGGGAGAATTAAATTATGTGGTTAGAGATTTGATTAGAAATTCTTTCCTCTTAGAGACCACTGGCAATCTTAGAGGAAAATTTCGATGCAAAGTGATTGTGATGGATAAATTGTTTCATATAATGGCGGGGAAAATAAAATGAAGGAGTTGTACATTTGCTTTTATTTTGAGTAGATATAAAAGTATTTATTGTATACAGATAAAATAAGAATTTGTGATAGATTGGCTTCTTTATTTTTGGCTTGATAACGGTTTTTTTTAAGGTTAAGGAAAGCATAAAATTGAATCAAAAATTTAAAAGTAATTCCTATTAAGTCAGCAATTCATACAGTTTTAATGTTTATTCTAGTATTTTGAGTATTTATGGCACTATATTATGCCCGTACTGTTTTCTTAAGCTAATAAACTTGAACTAAAGAAAAAATCTATGCTTCAGAAAATCAGAAATGGATTTTCTGACTTTTTCTATTTTAAAAGTTACTTTTTAAAAAAAAATGTAAGAGCAAAAGAAATTTCAAAACTCAATAAAAAATTTCTACACTTTATCAAATATACCTCAGACGTAATCCACAAGAGTTTAGTTCCTTTAAATCAATAAAAAAAAAAATTTATACATTAAAATTGAGCCAGTTGAATAGTTCTAAAGCAATTATTAGCTATTCATTACAAGTTTGAAAAGGCAGTCATCATTTCTGATTCGTAAGCAGCCACCTAATCAATTCGTTACATTGAATACCCATCAACATCTGAAATTTTTCAATGTCAAGAATTCTTGAGAACTCTCATTATAAGGGAGAAATAAATTGTTCTCCTGTGTCTGGCCATTTTGTTCTTTGGGACAATAAAGAAGCTGGCAACTTTACAAAAATGAGTGCCGGTAAAAGGCATCTCTTATTGGAGGTTTAAGCAGTTTGCATTAAAAATTATTTACATTTAATACCTTACAAGACCTTCAAACTCGGACAGCTCTAAGAAGTTGGAGGATGTTATGTCCTTTTCTTATCTCAGATAAACCAAGACGCAGTGCTATTGTAGTTTTTCAACTGTAAACAGGAAACAATTGCCTTGTGATTCTGGAGAAGGAATGGACAGGGAGCATCTGTACGTCATGGATCTACCGAAGAATCGAGGTAATGGGAGTCAAGATCACTAATTATGCAATGACTTTGGTCTTCTCGATCTTAGTTCTTCCATTTGAATCTGTGTTTATATCTGTTTTACTATTTGTGCCTTTTTACCTAGCTATTGGGAATACTAATAATTATAATAAAACATTAAAATTGATTGAAATTTCACCAGCGTTTCCTTTTTTTTTCTTCTCTTCATAGACTCCGCATTAACGCGATATAAATAGTGCATACAGGGTTTGAATTCCGATAATTTTGGGGTTTAAATACTCATTTCATTCGTGAATTCGAATTTGTTTAATCCAAGCTATATAAGTGAATCTTCATTCTAATTTGCATAAGTCAAATGACTGCAATCCCATTTCTATAACAGAAAATATTTAATAACAAGAAAGTATGATGTCAACAGTACAATGGATGAATCGAAATCTGAACTAATTAATATAATGAACCAGAAAAGTTTGGTGGTTTGTTAGTTTGGTGAGTCGTAACCCGCAAAACTAACACAACTGTGCAAAGAGCCATCCATGAAAAATATTCTCTGCACAGGGTTTTCGAAAAGTAAGGAAACGGGGAAATATCTCGGGGAAAAAAAACCCATCAGATCAAAAATCTAAAAATACAAGTTTGAAATATTTTCAAAAAATGCTTTCAATAATACCAAAACCGACCCAATAAACTGGTTGCTTGCTGTTGCTATTGTTACAAAACTGTTTTCACAATGTTTTACTGTTACCGCAAAATGAAAATCGTATAAAAATTGCATAAAAGGGAAATATCTCCAAATGCATGCAAGATCAGAAAAATAAATAAAGACAAGTTTGATTATTATTATTTTTTTTTGTTGAAAAATCTATCCAATGACATCATACTTGACCCCGTCTCACCACATCTAATGATGGGGTGACTACGGGGGTCGGTGTCATCAGATTGATTCCGGTCTGACACATATTTCTGGAGATATTTCATTTTAAACAATTTGTACTCCATTTCCACTATGCTATAACAGCGCCATCTGTGAGCTAACTTGTAACTCAAATTGGTGATCTCTTTTTCTGAAAATTCTGTTATAAGGGAGGAAAAAAATGAGAGTTTCAACTTAGGAGTTTCAAGCTCTCCCCTCCACAACCCCAGAGCTCATCTCTGATTGAATGACTCTTGTCTATATTTTTCAAATGTATTTTTAGATTTTTGATACGGCGCGTATTTTTTGAAATATTTTTTGATATCCATGTTTTTCAGATTCACTGTATAATTGCTAAGCACGGTTTCGAGAGAAAATATCCATAATTAGTGTCCCAAAAACATAAAAAAGAAAGTGCCGATACTACCGAGGAAAAAAAAATTATACTACTCAGTAATATCGAAACAAAATATCGATACTACTCGACACTTTATAAGATCGTTATTAATTTTAAATTTACGTTTTAGATAATTGGTATTGGCTGAATATTATTCTCGATGTTAATTTACATTTCAGAAAATCTCATTTTACATTTTTAGTAAATTATATAAGAAGTTTCAGTAGCAGAGCAACTGTTTAAACAAAGCATTTCCTAAAGAAGTTGAATTTAACTTATAATCATGATGAACCAAAATGTAAGTATTTAAAAGAAGAAGTAAGAGAAATTTAGGTAAAAACAATGTTTGATGCAAAAAGGGGAAGTTAAAAAAATCGAAAATAAAAACAATCGTTTTTAATAGCTCTCTTGTTTAATTTGTTTCTAAACGTAATTTTAATTTCTTAGAAACATCGCCAGTCACAGTTAGTTGACGCATTCATATACCTAAATTTGTCCGAGGTCTACGTGTTTAACATATTCTAATAATTACAGTAAATATAAATAAGAACTACTCAAGATCCAGAGCAAGACCCAGACATTAAATCATACGAACTGACCAAAGATATAATCCAGGACGTGAAATTTGCACGCATCATTTTGCTATTGGCGACCAAATAATAAAAACCGACTAGTAAGTGCTATCTTGTAAAATATTGTATTTTAAATCAAATTACCATTTTTTCTATAGAATTTGCTATGGGCTAACGTTGAAAATGTATATGATTAAATCAGCATGAGCTAAGTAATACATCAGAACAAGACTGAAATCTCATGCTATTCGATGCGTTTAACATCTCTGAACGTTTGTGACAGCTAGGGTTGACATTCCAAATAAAAAGTTCTTGAATTTTAGGATAGAGAATGTAAATAAACTTTTCAGTAATTAAATCCAATTCTCTTTAACGAACAAGTGGATATAATGTTGGCTGAGTAAGCAGAATTCAAGTTTATGCTCGCTTTACTAACAATTATTCAGATGGTAAAAAAAGTTTCACCAGTGTTCAGCGAATTTCCTAAATTTTTTCCAGATTATAATATTTAATGTATGCATTTACATTTTTCAGTTTTTACATTCTTTTATCGTTTTTGGTTAACAAAAGATTTTGAAACTACATCTATTAAAATTTTAAAAATTGTTTATATCTTTTTCGCAAAAATAGTGACGAGTAAAAATTTCAGTAATTGTTCGTACCTTTAGAACTGAAATTCCATGCCCTAATCTAACCATAATAAAAATTTAAAACTTGGAATCCAAGGCTAGGAACAGAGAGGTTTGGAACATCATTATTTTACAACATCGTGGAGTGTAACACCAAAAATAAGAGTAAGTTAAAAAAAGTAAGTGAAATAAAGATCATTAGAATTTATTTACAAATCATATTATTGAACGAAAAAGTTAAATTTTTCTAAACTATCAAAGAAAAGTATCGATGCCATCTAAAAACAGAGTTAATAAAAGAGTAAAATCCAAAAAAAAAGAAGAAGAAAATTTGGATTGGTGCATTCTGATTGTGCTAAATCAAATAAATAAAAGCTTTGCCTCAAACTCTATTGAGCGATGACACGCGTGGGTAAATTTAGGTATTTGTTTATGCCACGGTTTAGTAACTAATCAGATTAACCACACAAGTGATATCGCTCGAGGTATTCAATTAAATCTGATCCGAAAATTGATTCAGGATGATATTAAAGCAAGCCTAAAGGCGTTAATGTTAACAAAAGCAGCACAGACGTGTAATTTGGCACAACCATAGGGTTTCAACGGCTCATTTCGGATTGCAAGTACCCAACGGTTTAATTTCGTAAAATAAAACATTAATTTCTTTTATTAAAAGTTATTAATTGGGTACCTGCAATTCGAGAAGAAGAATGCCGCTGAAATTAGCTTGATGTGCATAAACAAGACGGCGCGTTAATGTTACAGCTATCAGACTTGGTTTACTATCACGCCGAATCAGTTTTCCGATTTAAGTTAATTAGGTACCTGCAAGCGATGTCTCGCATGGGTGTCGAACCTGATTGACTGTTGAATCGTCAGCAGCCAATCAGGTTCGACACCCATGCATGACGTCACTTGCAGGTATCCAATTGCTCATTAATGGGATGCCTGCAAGTGACGTAGTGGGGGTATTTCGATCCTGATTGGTTGTTGAAACGTGGCATTTGTTTTTGTTAGCAACTTTTTTTTCCATTCTGAGTAAGTCAAGCCCGTCAAGCATCAATTCTCTTAAGTGATACATTCTATATTCGTACACAAAGATTTTTTTTCACAAAGATTTCAATTCTTTCTTTATTTACTTCTAACTTTAAACAAAGACAAGCACAAGGCCACGTGGAACATAACAAAACAAATTATGCATCGAAGTTGCCATGCATACAAATCAAAAATAGGTCATGATTATAATAAAATACATGAACAAATAATAAATCTAAGTTAGGTAACAGATGTAGAGGAAAAAGATTTACATTTCAATTAATTCGATATTCGATACTCTACTGTATTTAATTAACTTCACGTTAATTAACATTATAACTTATGTGAAGAAATTTAACTCACTTTAACACGCAATTTTGCTTGTAAGCGATCACCTGGCGCTGACGTCATAGTTCACATATGTGGTTATATGTGATCTTCTTCTTCCCCAATTATTACAAAGATTAGGTCATATGATAAAAAATTATTCTTTAAAATGATTCATAGCAAAAAAAAGAGGCTGACAAAAGTAGATTTTTCTATAGTTAAGTCATAAAGTAAATTTCAAACTCAATAGCTTTAAAACTTTAGGTGAAACGCAAATAAATTTCAGAATTTCAAGGCATGAAATATGGCCTTATATAACGAACCATCTTTTTATTTTTCAGAGCAGAGCAGGAGCCTGTACAGCCGGGACGACTTTCTTATGAAAGTGTTTTTCATTACAATTTCTTTTTTTATTTTCGTTGAATTTCCGACTGCATACAAGGACTATGGTGATATTAATTTCTTATTAATGTCAGGCTTTAATAATTATTTCCCTCTCATTTTGATGATTATGAATGGAGTTATAAAAACTTTTTTCACGTTTTTGTTAACAACTGCAATTCTAAAATTTACAACATTCGTGAAACTAGTGAAAAAACAAGATGAAAAGCTAAACGAAACAGTTCTTTACGTAAGTAAACGCTGATTTCGTTGATAAAATCAAGTCCCGTGTGTACATTGTAAACTTACTTCATAGCCTCCAATATGAAGAATATAGATAAATAAATTTTTGAATTACAATAATTAAAGGCTTTCGAGAAATATAGGGATAAGTTACATTTTAACCACTGGGAAATTTTTATTCGAAGCTCTTTCCTCAGATTGTTAAGTTTTCAGTATTTACACTAGAAATTTCCCAAATGTCAGGTAACTGGGAAACTGATTAACAAAAATTTGCTTCAGGACATTTCGGGAAATTTCCCAAGGTAGGAAAATTTTCAGAAAGTTTACTTTCGTACTAGGAAATCGTGGTGATTTTAGCCACAACCTACCTTACACAACAATTACTCTTTTAAGCAATTAGAAAATGTGACTGATTCTATTACCCTCCAGTCTTCCAATTGTTTCATATTTATATTTGCTACTCTAACAACTTTATTAATACGTGTATTGGACTTGGATGTGCATTGGACTTTTTCCGATATGGATGTTAATCTTTTCACTGAGTTACGCAGAAGCAACTCGCCATCTCTTTCATACTGCAATAAAAAATCTAGAATCTTACTGGATGCCAAGATGTTTGATCCTGATGGACTCTTTTTGGGTGACATTGTCGTACTGAATTCCGATCACACCAACTACAATCGCCAAAGCATCAAAGTAACACAGCCCGGTTCTTGTACAAAAAATAAATGGTACTTTTTTTGTAAGTCGGGAGTAAATGTTGCCAATTATGAACCAAACGCGAGCCCAGTCGCCAAGCGAAGCGAATGACAAAACAGTTAGCGGAATAAAAGTAAAAAAAAAATCAACTATAAACAAATATTTATTAATAGTAAACAATACAAGTTCAACTGTAAACAAATATTAATGAATTGTAAACAAAACAGTTTTACCTAAAAAGAATGCTTATAATAATTTGTTTTTCCAGAATACGGTGATGTTCTTGAGAATTTGCTCAAATGGATCGTTTACTCCTCGTCTCCACTCAAATTCAGCTAGGCACGACTCCAAATGGCCCCGAACTAACAGTCCCCTTATAGCTGTAATTGGCGGAATTCTGCATTATTTGGCGATTTTTTGCTTGCGCCCGGTTAGCGAAAAAATACCCAATAATTTTTTTTAAAAAGTACTGTGGCTTACCTAGAAGTGACAATGAATTTTACCTTTTGAATGTACCCCTTTCTTTCTTTTTTGCTTCAGTTTCTCATGTGCTACTGTTTTGTTGTTTCCAAAAGACTGTGATATCATTTATTCTCCCGATCTGACATGGATTTTCGTGTGGTACCCAGCTTACACGAATTTACGCAACTATTAGAGAGATTTCGCATTTTTATGCCAGCTTCCGTACGTAAGATTTTTTATTTTATAACCGTCGTTGAACAGCCTACCCAATTTCATGGGTTTACGACTACTTACGTTCAACTCCGTAGCCTTGTAATTTTGAACCAATCCGGAAGACAAGGAAACTTCTGGATCAGCACCCCCAGAGGTATTGATTTGTTGTGGGAACATGGAGGACTTTGAGACTCGACAGATTTAACGTACATCAGTCACCATTTACTACACGGGGAGTCTTCGGCCGGCGAGGATCGAACCCACGACCTCTTGGACATGGGCCCAGCGCCCTTCGAGTTTATTTTGGATGCAACTTATCTTTACATTATGCTGGCGTGATTTACGCTACAAAGCAAAGCTGCAAGCACACTGTTTATAGATGTTAAATGTTGTTTTTGTTTAAGATAGTCTTGATTTCGTTTTGTTTACATAGACATGGAATGGGAATTTGGTATTGATGAAATTTAGAAATGAATCGTGTGATATTACAATTGGTTGATTCAGTAAAAAAATGATATTATTGTTTAATACTATGGTTGCCTAATTGCACTAGCTCCAAGAGGAACTAGATATATTTTCGCCATCTTAAAGTTATAAATTATATTTATTTTAAATGTCCAATTTAGTTAAAAGAAGTTAAATAATTAAGTTCAATAATATATGTTTTTAAATAGTATTATTAATAATAATAATAATAAGCTGGATTCTTTATCGTTTAATTTAACAAAATCTATGATCTACCAAATTTTTTTGCTCATAGAACCGCAGTCATTGAGGCATCTTCAATCGTACTCCAAAGCTTTAAAGAGATAGGGAACTTACGTACTAACGCCAGCGCAGTAGAAGCCAATAAAGAGCAACCCATTGTTCGCACGCAGTTATCTATTGGATGCCTTGTTGTTTGCTGATTTTTGGCGACATTTTTAGCGCTACGAAAATTCGTCTCTGGGATTTGCCAAAAACAAAACAAGATGCAATTTTATTTCTTCAGGAGGGAAATATTTTACCGAAAAAGGAAAAAAAAAATGAAAATGTGCCAATTCCCATGACATGAAACTTTATTTTGGCAAATGTACGTTTTGGAAATGTAATTTAAGACAGTGTGATCAGCAAGTAGGACTTAGAAAAGAAAACTGGTTTGAGGGAAGCAGAATTCCATTTTGTTCAGCTTAGAGATTCATATACTGCTATTGCGAGGAGTTAATGTCGATTAAATTTTGTGGAAAACAACTTAATTTATCGGATAAAACTGTTATAGATTGGAGCAATTACATGCTTGAATTATGTGTCTTGGATATGGTGAATAAACCAAACAAGAAGGTTGAAAGTTTGTTTACTAATCGTAATGTGGTTGAGTATTACCCGAACAGTGGGCGTTTGCTAGAGAAACAAAAGATTCGTTTGTTGTCCTAATAGAACTGGCTCTACCCTTCTTGATAAAATTATTGAAAACATTGCAAATGGTAGTACAATTTATTCTGAGAATTGGAAATGTTACCAAACTAAGAGAATGGAAATAGAAGGATTCCTACATGGTAAAGTTAATCATAAATACAATTTTATTGATCCTGATACAGGAGTTCATACACAAACAGTTGAGAGAATGTGGGAAGTGCTAAATGGAGGAACAAGAGACATAGGGGGACAGCGAGACATTATTTGGAATCTTATTCATCAGAGCTCATACGGCGACAGCATCAGGTGAAGGAAAACAAAGACTGTTTTGAATCTATGTTTAACTCTATATCAGCTTATTTTCCACCGAAATCCGATTTAATGCTTGGATTTTAAATAAAGTGTTTTATTTTTTGATTTGTCGCAAAAATTTTAGTTGTAGATTGGCAGCACTTAAAAGCCGCCAAATCTATAGCTGCGGTGGCGTTAATACGTAAGTTCCAGAGATAGTTTACGTTTACTGTAAATGATTGTTTTGATTTTGTGATCAAAGTTAAAATGATATTCCACTACGTCATCCTTTGTAACTTGTAGATTTTGCAAAATCTCTTATTTTCTCTTACGTAAGTTTGATATTTTTTTACCGGCGCATGCGCAGTTCATCCTGAACTGACGCAATTACTTGAAATCTTACGAAAGAGAGCTAACAGAAAGAGAGCTTAACGTAACTTTGCGAAATCTCCCTATTATCACAAATTTTTGTTTGAAGCATATAAAAATTTATATATTTGTATCTCTAGGTTGGTTCTTCTTATATTGTTTTCAACTGGTTTGAATCAAATATCCTCAAACTTGAAAGCTTCAAAACATCGCTTACATACATGTTAACACTCTTGATGTTGTTAGTAATTTATAACGATGGCTTAAAATTTTTGACTTATGTATGCTCATATAGGTAAGCATTTTTCTTTGTTACAGTAAACTCATTCTCCTCTGTATAGTAAGCATTTTTCGGTACTTTTCCGTAAAACCGGCTGTGTAAAATTTATTATCGCAGCACTTAGAATACGTACTTACATTATGTAACTATATTAAAGTATTACGAACCTATTACACCAGCATATATTATTTATTAAAACAATACAAGTTTTACCTACCACCACAGTTAATTAATAAATACTGGCGCCGATAATAGTACGGTAATTTTTTACTGCCTCCTTTAAGTGATAAATACCCATTTTTTCCAATTAATAGTTTATATTAAAAATGTGTTATCCCGTTAGCGATTTATCTGCAATGGACATATATGTGTGATATTTTTTCCATGCAATATTCTACCAAATGGTATTTAGTCCATTTTTTATTAAGTCTCACTATGTTTGAACTATGTGATATTAAGTCTAACGATATAAAATAACAAGAATAAAATAACAACGACATAAAATAATAAGTCTAACGCTATTTGGGCCATGTGATATTAAATCCCACGATATTTAATTCTTGTGATATTCTGACACAAACTGTTTGGTTCACAGGAGATCTTATACCATGATATTTTGTCCGGGTAAGTTTCTGTCCAGATGTTTGCGTCTCACGATATTTTGTGCATATTTGCTGCTATGTATAATAGTAACGCCGAATGATAGCTTTTCTTAGTATATCACAATAATTTTAGCACAATAATTAAAGAGCTTAGGGGAAAAAAGTTCTGAGGACATTTGAATTAATTTTAAGAAATGAGCCTAAAAGTTTAATTTTTGTTCTTTTTTAGGTATTTTAATGAAAGCATGCGTTGTTAGTTGTATTTGTGAATTTATAATTCCAGAATCTTTTGAAAGTTTTGTTTGATCCAATTTCTTTTAATAAAGGAAGATTTGTATAGATAGTATCTGATTCTATTCGCGCAAAATCAACTTATTTACTTTTGTTTAGAGATGGTGTTGACATTAATTCTGGTATTTACAGCTCGAAAAAAAAAAAAAAAAAAAAAAAAAAAAAAAAAAAAAAACAGACTGAATAGTTTTCAAATCATTGCACATTATATGGTACAGGGTGAGATTGAAGTCATGCACATCAGAGTTTAACGGTTTTAAAAGTTTTAAATTAAGAAATTGAGTTAAAAATTATAAAGTATTATAGAGATTATATAAAAAGGATAGGGTATATTTTGTATTTAGGGTATATTTGTATTCTATGCAGACTAAAAAAAATCATGAATAAAGCACAAATGAAAGTACAGAAATAGACATTCTATAAACAAGAGTCTTCCTCAGTGTCTAAACACCAAGAGATGGGAGGGAAGTAAACAGACAAACACGTGCTAAGTTGTTTAACCAATAGAGACAGAGTAACAAGTTTGAATAAGGCAATTAAAAAGAAAGACAAGAAACAGACTTGAGAGGATTTGACAAGAACCTCAGTGTCCAACAGATTAAATTTGAATAGACTATCAAATATTGGGAAATGGTAGAATGCTGGAAAGATCATTAGCTAAATTATAAGAATTTTTCAAAGTATGGAATCTCTTCCCAAAAATCAAGTTCGGTAATTTTAACAGTTGAAAACTCAAATTTCTGATTAGAATTCCAACTATGCAGAGCGTCCGAAGATCAGTTACTGTTCTGAGTTTAGACATATCTTTCGAGATCCTTGAGTCGAAGTGAATTCTTTACGTGCCCTTAAACTTCAACTTAAAGAGCACGAAGCAGGATGACCAAAATCAGAACACCCTAGACACCTTTTAAATTCACCGTGATTGCCTACTTATTTATATGAGTGTTGGCAATTAATCAAAACAGGGTTGTAAATGAGCTTCGTCCGATCTTATATTCTTTTGCAAAAGAGCAATGACCAGACAGTTCTCCATTCATAAATCAAACTGAAAACATTACAAATCGACTTGGTTCGGTCATTCGTTTACAGAGGGAACACTTTCAGTTCATTTTTTAAGAGAGGTGGTGACGCTGAATCACGTGATATTAAATGAGGAAGGNACCCCCCCCCCCAAAACATATACAATTTTCAACAAATACATATACATTATACTGGTAGTAAAACAAATCTGGATGGCACTTGTCGATTTATTTTTCAAGTAAACTTCTACTTCAAAGAGGACATTCCAACGCGTTACAAAAATTTGCAACATCCTGTTCGTAATTTCCCACTTTAACTTAACCTTGGAGCCCCCCTGTATAAATTGAGTTAAACGAGTCGAAAGAATGATATTACGATATCGATTCATACGATATTTGTTGTTTCCTTCAGATGGAATGGCGCCGGCCTTCAGAATGCTTCTATACAGAATCAGAATGGTGATTGCTTTGTGCCTTTAGAAGACCCATTAAATAAAATCAGGCAGATATCAGGTTCAAGGGAGGCAAATCTGAATGATCTTCACCTTGTGCATTTAGATTTGCAGAGTGCAGGCATAAGTTTTAATGGTGATAATCAAAATGTGGATATTCAAGACAACTCTGATCAAAAGGATGAAGTAAGTAGAAATCCTCGGAACGGAATTCTCTAATATCTGGTCAGACATTATCTTCAATGATGAAATCTGTAGTGAATTAAAAAATAACAAAAGTAAAGTTTCATCTTGCAGTAATAACATTATATTCAGGGTGACAGTAAATTCACGTAAAAAGTAAATTTTGGTACAAAATATTATTCCTCAACTGCTTAATGGGGGGTCATAAATCCCTATTACTATTACTATATTAGGTAATTATATTTGTATGTTAGGTACTACTAGTGTTGTGGTAATAGGCGCTGTTGTAATAGGCTGGGGGGAGAAAGTCATGGGATACTTTTTAATATAGTGTTGGACTTCCTTTAACTCAACGAACTGTTGCAACTAGACTTGATAACAAGAAGTTGGAAGTCTCTTGCTGGAATATTTAGCCTTACAGCCTCAATAGATGTGTTGCGGGTGTAGGATCTTGTCCACGAATTGACATTTTGATTATATCACATAAAAGTTCGATGGAATTCATGCCGGACGATCTAGGTGGCCAAATCATTCACTGAAATTGTCCAGAATGTTCTTCAAGTTAGAACAATTAAGGCCCGGTGACATGGCGCCTTGTCATCCATAAAAGTTCCATCGTTGTTTGGGTACATGACATCAGTGAACGGCTGCAAGTGGTCTCCAAGCAGTTGAATAAAACCATTTCTAGTCAATGATTGGTGAAATCAAACCATTGGATGCAGTCCAAGTCGTCAAAAAGCAGCCCATATCATTATAGAGCCACCAACAGACTGCATAGTGCTTTGTTTACAACTTGGGTTCATTAATTCGTGGTGCCTGTGCCGCAATCGAACACTCCCATCAGCTCTGACCAGCTGTAATTGTGACTCATCTGTCCAAGCTACTGTTTTCCAGTTGTCTAGGGTTCAACCAAAATGGTCACGTGCCCAGGAGAGGCATTGGACAAGATGTCGTGCTGTTAGTTAAAGCACTCAAGTCGGCTTTCTGCTGCCATATCCCATTACAGCCAAATTTTGTTGCACTGTTATAATGGACGCGTTCGTTTCATGTTCCGCCTTACTACCTGCTGTTATTTCACGTGAAATTATTTGTCTTTTACCCTGACAATTTTATGTACACGTCGGCCGTCTCAGTCATTAAGTGCAGGTGGTCGACCACTTTGCTGTCCATGTTTCCAAAGTTCCTAGAACTTGCAAAGTGCCTGTCTAAACTATACTAAGGGACAGTCTGATGTAAAAAGATAACATTTAGAAAACCCTATTGTCACAAGTTCTTCAGTTAGGAAACAAAAACTAAGAAAAAGTTGGAGCACTCAGCCCTTCACACAAGCAGTGAACTGTGAAGGGTCCAACATTTAAAATTCACAATGGAGCACTTAGATGCGTTTTCTGTCAAGACAATTCCAAGCATTATTAAACTATGTTTAACATCACAATCTTTAATGAACGCTCGTTACGCAGTGGACTGATAGTAAAGACACGGTTCCCAGTAGAACACCTAAGCATCATTGGCGGCGGTCAGTAAGCGGGTGGGTGACCACTTTGATCAGCCTGCGTAGAGACCGAGGTGAGCTGTATCGGTCCTCGTTAAACTGTTTTACCGTAAAGTGCTCGACTTTGTGCTCAGGTCGTCGGACTACCAAAGCAGGAGGGTCATCTCTGCAGAGGATCGAAATTTCGATGGTATGTCTCCGGATCATCTTCAGGGATGTTTCCCAGTCCATTGCCAGTAGCCCATTGTGCAACTCTAGTTCGACGTAAATAAAGTATCTACTCGTACCTATGTTAACTTAATGAAAGTCCTTGGGGCTAAAACTCTGATTGCAATGCTCCTTTTTTGCTCCAATATTGCTTGATAGGTCAGCTCTGATAGTATAGGAGCCTTAACATTAAGACTGAAGAAGTGACGTCACGAGTATTAACTGCATTTTCACCATCAGTATACCTTATTTTGATTGGCAACAGACTAGTTTTCCCTAAACTTGAACTAACTACAACTTGAAGTGGAGTTGTCAGTGTCTCTTGCTCAACCGTCAGGGTAGGTAGACGTTTTGTTGTTCTAATGCTTTTATAGACATTTTTCCATGATTCTGAAGCCGCGAGGAAGGAGTGACCCATTTTTTGGCTTTCTTGCAAAAGGAAACAAGATGTCGAGATTACGTTGCACGTGGGGTGCCTCTTCATATTTTTTTTTATCGGTTTTGTAAAATTGATCAATAATACCAACATATGAGATTTTAATGAATCATGATTGAAAGTCAAAAAGGAAAGGTGTATTGTGTGGTTATATTTAAGTATTATTATGAAATTCATAGAATTTCAGTCAAAAATAGGTGAGTTTTTTTTGTTATTTTATCTTTGTCTCATTTTAATATAGATCAGTTCATCTTTATTTCTTTCTTAATAATTCCCGTTTGATATGCATCAAAGCACCTTTTAAGGAGGAGCAGCTAACAAGATTTTTTTTCAAAAATTTTAATGTGATGCATTAATTTTGTTTAGGTAAATATTTCTGCAATATGTTCCAAGAAGCAAATTGTTGAATGTAAAACTCGCAGTGGAAAAGTGTTTAGCAGTGTTGGCATCAACTTTAGTGAGAGCAAAACACGCAGTGGTGCTGTCTACAGAAGTCCAAAGAATGCAAAACCTTCCAAATCGAAGAACACACCATCCAAAAGAAAGTTATAGAACAACATACATGAAAGAGAATGATTCAAATTGCTAAATGTTTGTATGATAAATTTTATTGAGATTAAGACTTTTCTTGTATCTTAAATTTCTGATAAACTTATTGTTTGATTAAATTATTTTTGATTGAAATATTGTATTAAGTCAATGCAAAGTATTTCAGTTTTTAATGAACCGAATACTAAAGCAAAAATAAAAGATTTGAATTCTTAATCAGAATGATTCAAAACATTCATTCAAACATACTGGTATCTTAAATTTATGTGTAGTGCTATTTCCTAAGGACACTGTAGGGTAAGTTCATCAAGTATTTAATCTTATTGTATCCAATTTATTCATTCACATGTTCTAGAAATTATATCTGTATTTTTAAGACCTAATGGAGTGCCATGTACAGAATTTCTCTGATTAAAAATGTTACATTGACCTACACTGAATTCTTCAAATTGCGTTAGCAAGGTTTATTGCTCTATAAAACTTATTTTTCTTCCTCATCTCCTTGATACAGCAGAAATTATTTATTACAATTATATTTTATAATCGTACTAAAGAAAACTAAACTCAGTGGCGCGACAGCTCACACAGGGCCAAGGCATACTGTGTCCATCTCAGTTTTCTTGCCCTTGGGTTCTGGGGTGCAAGAGCAGATATTCCTGCTAGGTGGTCAGCCGAACTCGGAACCCCCAGTGTTTAGTTCCCAAGCATGCTTGGTACTCATTTATAAACCCACTGAAGGGATGAAAGGCTGAGTCAACCTTGCCCGGCCAGAAGATCGAACCCAGGACCGGTGGCACGGCAGCGCTACCAGTCAGCCACCGAGTTTCTTTATAATCGTACAGATAATCAAGTTATTTTCAATGTTACATAAAAGTTCCTTAAATGCCTTTTTCTTAAAAATTTTTACAAGCTTCAAAATTTTATCTAAGATCCATTTCCCTTTTTATTAGGAATACAATTATGAAAACAAGCCACACTTTTCAAAAAGTGATATTTTTATATCAAACTCTTCCTTATTATTAATTCTAAATTTATACTATACAAGTTTTTGAAATTGCTAGTAGATAACACTGCAATGCACAGAAGCATATTATAAAATTGTAAACTGCCATGTTTTTCGCCAGAAAAGTTTTTCTAATTTATTGTAAGTTATTGTCCCATGCTCTAAAATTGTAAATTCACAAATATTGTTTTAGGTATACAAATTTTTTAATAATTTAAAGTATTTAATTTGCATGCTTCACCTTGGCTAACAGCTAGCTTGTTTTACCTTTAATTTTTTCAATTCTAAATTTATTGCTGATTTTCGTTTCGATAAGAATTTTAAAAAAAAATTGTTAAGTTTCGTTTAAAAAAAAAGTTTTATCGTATCGTTAAAAATCTACTTTAAACGCGTCTGAATATAAATATTATAACTTGTAAAAATGATTGTTTCCATTTCACAAAGTTTTCTCCTTCCTCCTGAATGAAGTGAATTGATCAATGTCTTCGGCGTAAAAAGAATAAGTAGAGCCGTGCACTATTTGGCGAAAATCTTCTCATTGTCATCGGTAATTTCTAGCCTTAAAATTCCTTTTCCAATATTGATCAGGATTCAGAGCAAAAGTAATTCTTTGACTCGTTAGAACAATTAGAAACACCTTTATTATAAACGGTAAAACTTTTTATTCTTTTCCGACCAAGCAAAATCGTCTGCAAAGTAAGTAAAATAATCGATTATAGGTAGTGGGATATCGTTTTCATCGTAAAATAGCAAAGTTATCCCGTCCCTCCCCATCTGGTAATTGAGGTAATTTGGGGGCATAAGACCATTAAGAAAAATAACCCAGGCTCCGGGAAATCATACAATAGAAAGAACGTCGCACCTCACAATGATTTTTCAATCCACTGTATTTTTAATTGTCGGTTTGGCAATGGCAGCCATCAGTCATTAGCTACCGCCACCTCTTGTCAAAAAGTAGCGGAGAACTGATAAGGCCGGAAGTGACGCAACGGAAGCTATTCAATCAAACTCGTGAACGAAATAGGTGTTTTGGTTTTTACACAGCAAATAACAGGGAAGTTTTATCATCCGAAGATAGTACAAAATGTTCCCCCTCCCCTTTCTAGCCATTGCTATCTTAATGTGCTCTGCGGCGCTGCCACATAAAAAAAAACCTAACTTCAGACTTTTCAGCAGACGATGAATTACTTTCCCGGCTATCTATGAAAACGGCCCCTAACTGCCTGCTATTTGTAGCTACTTACCTGAGAGGACATTAAATTGAGACACCTGTAAAACACAGATAATAAACTGTCACACAAAATCATACGCATAAGTTGAAATGAGCACCATTTAGATAAAGTATATGAAAATATACACTTAATTACTTCAATATTAATGCGAACCAAAAGCAGAGGTGGTAAAATTTTATAGCCTCAAACTATTCCAGTAAACAGCATTTTATTCCAGTTTTTCCCCAAAGTTTTGTTTTCCACAAATTTTTCCCGTTTAGAGAAATTAGAAATGCTGTTATACAATAATTCTCTTCAAAAAGGTTCTAAATTATGTAGAAACAAATGGTCTCTCTTCTTGTATCTACTCTCACTGAAAGAACGTCAAATCAAAAACTTAAATTTTGTAGTTTCCAGCGAAAAAATATTAATGAACCGTTAATGACAGTCTTTATGCAGCTCATAGAAAAATAATTAAGATTTAAAGCATTTATTTCGTAGGTTATTTTCTTTTGTGTGCTGTTCGATAACAAAAACCGAGTTCAGAAATTGTGAAAAATTCAGTGGAGATTATAGTTAATAGAATCTAAGTTTATTTATAAACAACATAAAGGTTCATAAATTAAATACATAGCTATCTTTCATAATTGATATCAAAGAAAAGGGAAAGTAAGGATGTTATACTGTTAGTTTGGAGAAGTTTGAGAAGCATTCCAATAACTGGATCCACAACCACCCAGACTCATACAATTAGAGAAAAGTTATGTTTAGATGCTACAGATGACCCATCTCGTAAAACTCTTACCATGAAGAACTGAGATTATAATGAAGACAAAAGATGCTGAAATTAATTATTGACGGGGTGATCATGAAGTGGCAATATGGTACATTTAGCAAAAGACTCTGCTTGTCAAGTATTTTAATTAATGAAATTTTTTTATGTTCACGATATAAAATTAGAGCAGGTAACATTCAATTCCATAGTTTTTTTTAACGTGGCAAGATTTAAATAGATGCACGTATCTTTTCAATATAAATAAGATGAATGTAGTTTACATTTCAAGAAATAATACAAAATAAAAAGACATTAAGGACAGTGTTGAAAACAACGCTTTCCTGCAGTATTTTATAACATGGTTTTGTGGTTTATGCTGCTCATAATGCAAGTGTTGGGCTTATAATTCTTAGTCTTATGTTTCTTGTTAATAAGTTTGATTTTCGAAATTTTTTCGCCGAGAAAAATTAAAAAGCCACAATTTGATTGCCGCAATTTTAAAGCAAAACTTTAGTAAACTACGTATACCATCCGCGTATATCATCAAACTTTAATAAACTACATGTAGAACTGAATACCTGCAAGTGACGTACGTCATCGTAGGTAAATCGTGGCATTTGTCGATTCAGAAGCCAATCAGGCGTGACACACACGCTTGACGTCGCTTACAGGAATCCAATTAAATCTGTTTTAAATAACATTGTTAAGCATAATTAATTCACTTATTTTCGAGTTGCAGGTGCCTAATTGTCTAAGCTTTAGAACGGACAAATGGATTAAATGTTCTAAAAAAAATTATCAAACTCTTTCAAAATCGTCCATTTGGTGATAATTTTCCACCCAGATGAGAATGGTTCTTCACCTCTTTGTCTTTACCATAACACTCTATTCAACAATTCTAAATGAGTTCTACCTAGACGAATCTCAGTTTCATCAAAATTTTACAAATACAGACAAGGTAGGAGTACCTTTTAAAACAATAAAAAATTCGATCACAAATTATTTCATTTCCGTAAAAATCTATATTGACATTTTGCCCATTCTCATAATTAGCGCAGAGGACGCCGGCTTACAGCCAAAACTTAACCTAACAGCCATAAGTAACTGTTACAAACTCAAAAAAGTAGCATATTATACGCAATATCATGTTATTTAATGTGACGACAGAGCTTTCCATAAATAGCCCTTAAAGTTCATTGCTCTTAATTGTAGAACCATCTTCACTAAAGAGAGGCAATTTGTTATAATTTGGATGATTAACCTATTTTAATACATTAGGTACCAATTAATATCATAGTCTTTATAAACATAAGTTTATCTTCAAAGATTAACTATTAATTTAGTTTGGAGCATTTGTGAATTTAAGATGATTAGAGGATCTGATTTTTGGATTGCAAGAAAGCATACAGCTTTTATGTGTAAAGGGTATAATATGGTTCATTGTCGGATAAGATTTATAAATGGAATTAATAAAGTCTTTGTAAGAGATATAAATGGTGTCACTTAGTCAAATGTTTAAGAAATATTAGAGTAAAAAGCTCGTCACTGAGCCTCTACTTTATTATTATCTTCTCAATCTTTCATTTAGGCAACTTTTATCAGCCTTGATTCTTTCGTTTAAATATTATGGTCGTATCATCTAGTTAATAATTTTCAACAGCGTGAGACTATATGGTAGTGGAACTATGTCGCTCATGGGCTGCAATAGTGGCACAACTAAAAAAACTCGCGTTTTGGACTAAGAACAGGGGTAAATATGAAAATACACATTCTTTTCAGCAGCAATGCTTGCACAACTTATAATTCAACTTGAAAGTAATCCTCGTTAAAGCAAACTAAAGCATTTCTTATGCATTTTTCTTAGCAATGAAAACTTTAAACCCACTTATCTCAAAACATGATTTTTTGAGTTGTGCCGCTATTGCAACCCATGAGCGATATATCGAATATTTTTTTCATATTCTCCAGAGGAATGTCCAATAAGATTGAAATCTGGGTATTGTCAGGAGAAGGGTAGTGCAACAAAGTTTGGATTTAGGACGCATTAACCTGCTTAAAGTACCCGTTAACATTGTCATCGGTAAGCATCATACAACCCAACCTTGTATAAGGACTTAGCCCATTTCAGGTCTTAATGTTTTAACAGCTATGGTAAGAGTGGCACGTAATTTTGGCCCCATTCAGACGAAGTGCACAGTACTCCTCATCTAACTTCTACATCGCAAGTCACAACAGATTTAACACAGACGTTGCTGCTTATACACGTTGCCGATTGTTTAGTCGGAAAAGTTTCTCCCATGGCATAGCGTTCTCTGAACTGATTGCGCTACTGGAGTGCCAAGTTATCGGGTTACTTATAAGTTAAATACTTTAATTAATTTATAAATAAATTTTTACGAATTAAATTTGCTTAACGTTTCAAAATGTAGAGCTGTCATTAATGAATCTAATCATTTTTGGCTTATTTTTTCGACTAATGTTTAAAATTTTGCTTAAAGAGGGGAAAAAAAATGTGTTTTGTGAATGTTAATCAGCAAACTAAAATTATAACTTTATGCTTATAATTAAACATTGTAGCTTCAATTTTTCAATGTTGAAAATGGAGCACTAAATATTTTAGAAAAATGAATATAGAAAACACTAGTACCAACTTCTACATTCTTTTACTTTTAAAAGTAAGTTATAAAATATAAAAATTTATCGATATATATAATAGAATAAAGAATTTGTGCGTGTGCGTCAGTATACCGGAATGCTGGTAAATCGTAGGCTTAAAAAATACGACATTCAACATGAAATTAAATGAGTACAATTGTAAACAAATTACGTAATCGGATTTTCGATTTTTAAATTCAGAGACATTTAAAAAACGGAATTTTCTCATTGGTTTGGCGGAAGTCATTGTTTTAAAATAAATGACAGATAATCCAGTTTTATCAAATACTTTAATGATGACTTCAATAATATTTTCTACCAACGAGGTGACCCGGGTTCGATCTCAGTAATGGCTGGGATTCAAATTCCGCTTCCGGCATACATCGACCACAGTGCTGATGTAAAATATCCTCACTGGTAAACGGATAATGGGTTAGAGTCCCTTTGCCATCAGGCTAGCCGTGGGTGGTTTTCCTCTCCATGTAACACAAATGCGGGTTAGTTCCATCAAAAAGTCCTCCACGAAGGCAAATTTCTCCCAATACTTGATCCAGGAGTTTCCTTGTCTTCAGGGTTGGATTCAAAAATACAAGACTTCGGAGTTGAAGATTAGCAGTCGTGAAGCCCAAAATTGGGTCGGCTGTTCAACGACGGTTATGAGATATAATTAAAATGATGTTTAACTAATTTTGGTAACAGTTACTAATTGAATTCGAAAATAAGCTATGTACTAAAACACAAATTTATTGGAGAAAATGTAATTATTGTAATTGTATTGTAGTGTATTTGTTATGGGAAACCGTAAAAAGTCTCCATATTATTATTGACATCAACGATGCTTAATTTTGATAGTAGGCATTACTGGCATTATGGAAGTTGATGCAGTTTTATGTACTAAATATACTCTTATATAGACATAAAGTATTTTAGGAGTAAATTTGGTACCTATTACAATCGCATCAATACTGAGCATTTTCATGATAGACAGAAAAAGGTTTTTTACGGCTCCTCAAAGATATAAGTACAGGAAAAAGTTGTAAGATTCTGACAAACCTTAAGTATGAGTTTTTGTGCACAATTTTGTAATGCTGTTCAGTACTGATTTACTGATTATTTTTTCACCCCGTACGAAGAACGGGTATTCAGCTAGTATAATATTACAATTTGATTTGTCAAGAATGCTTACAAATGAGCAATTTGATAATTAATTTCAAAATTTTTAATTTATTCTTTTTAAATTTTTTCTCATTAATAGCGGCAGACACTGAACTTTCGTTCTTCGTCTTAGAAGGCACCGGGAGTGTTAATACTTTATAGTTACCCGGTGGGAACCAGCGAATCTAAGTCACGGAAGCGTGCAGCATTAACCTCGCCACAAATACCCGCACACAGGGTGGGTCACATTCACACACAACAAGAGACAACACACACAGAGATGCATTTGAGGGGATTTAATTATCGACCCTGTCAACCTTCATCTATCAGAAGGTACCTTCTGATGGAATCATGTTTTATATACTAGTAATTTGGTATTCAATATTTATAGTGGTAGTTACGCAACATATCCATGCTCTGAGCGGGATTCGAACCTGCAGCCATTGTCTTCACAGTCAAGCAAACTAACCACTAGTCCATTTGGCCGGCTTTTTTAAGAAAATCAAACGAAGCCCTGCGGAAAAAAATAAATGCACACATATAATCACGCATAATTAATTAGCATCCCTAAAAAAACCAAAGGAAAAACATGTTTATCATACCTTAAAACAAGAGTGACTATGTCACAAAGGCACTTTAACGAAGTTTTCTAAAAACAAAGGCCATTTAATTTTTCGTAACAATTAAATGTTTTTTTTCATCAGAAGGAAAATACTACTTATAACGTTAAGTTAGCACGTCACCACACAATAGTAATTCTGCAACAAAAGAAAACATTTAAAATGGGTCATCAAAAGGGGCTGTATTTGTTAACACAAAACCATTGTTTTTATAATGAATGAACTCATTAACGTTTTGTTTTAAAACTGAATGAAGCGAAAGATGTCTCATTAGTTTTTCACATTGTGTTTTCGTGTACAGGTGTTCAACGGGGAAGGGACCATCGTTTGTTCTAAATCATTTTCCCGATATTTTCTTTCAATGGAAACGGGGAGTTTTCGCTTTTACAAAAAGTTAAAAGCAGTCGAAAACACGGAATTCGCATTGGTGCTATTGTGTTGCAGCTCTGACTTAGTCTGTTTAGTATTATGCTTCATTTGAATTGAGGGGGCGTTCACAAATTTATTTAAAAATATTTGACAGGTAAGAAACACTTTCCGGTCGAATTTAAGTAGATGGCATGGAAAATCTTTTTATCACCTTTGAAAATGTAACTAAGGTCTTTTGTTATTGCTGCTCTTCAGTTATAAAGGTGGTAAATATGTTCTGGTTGGTAGAGCACTGAGCCCATGTCAAACAGTTCGTGTGTTCGAGCCTCACGGGCTGAAGACTCCCTGTGTTGTAAATAGTGACTGATGTACGTTAAATCTGCAGAGTCACAAAGTCCTCCATGTTCCCAAAACGAATCATACCTCTGGGGATACTCATCCAGCAGTTTCCTTGTCTTCTGGATTCGCTCAAAATCACAAGATTACGGAGTTGAACATAACTCGCAAACCCAAAAACTAGGTCGACTGTTCAACGACGGATATAAAAGAAATATTCATGAAAGAGCCGCTATGGCTCAAGGGATAGAGCGCTCGCCTTCCAATGAGGTGAATCGGGTTCAAATCCCAGCGATGGCTAGTCGATATGAATCTGCATCCGGCTTTTACCAACCACAGTGGTGACGTGAAATATCCTCAGTGGTAGAATCTCGAGTTAGAGTCCCTTTGCCGCCAGGCTGACCGTGGGAGGTTCTCGTGGTCTTCCTCTCCATGTAACACAAATGTGGGTTAGTTCCATCAAAAAGTCCTGAACGAAGGCAAATTTCTCCCAATACTTGATTCAGGATCTCCCTTGTCTTCTGGGTTGTGTTCAAAATTACAAGGCTACGGAGTTTAGCAGTAGAAGTAGTAAACTCAAGAATTAGGTTGGCTGTTCAATGACGGTTATAAAAAAATAAAATATTCACGAAAGAGCCGTGGTGGAAAAGGGGACAGAGGAAAGGGGACACCTTCCAATGAGGTGACTGGGTTCAAATCCCAACAATGGCTGGTCGTATGAAATTCCGCACCCGACTTGCACCGACCATTATGCGAACGTAAAATATCCTCTGTGGTAGACGGACCGTGGGAGGTCTTTGTGGTTTCCCCCTCCGTATAAAGCAAATGCGGGTTAGTTCCATCAAAAAGTCCTCATCGAAGGCATATTTCTCCCAATACTTGATCCAGGAGTTTCCTTGTCTTCTGAATTGAGTTCAAAATTACAAGGCTACGGAGTTGAACATACGCAGTAGTAAACCCAAAAATTGGTTCGGCTGCTCAACGGTTGTTATAAAATGAAATAAAATATTCATAAAAATTTTTATTATTTTATTTAGGTAGGAAAATGAATAACCTATTTTTTTAAAGTTATTTTGCTTGTACATTTATGTACAGGTTGTCGAAAATGCATGGAAGCGGTCTGTACACAACAAATCAAAACTCAAATATTAATATTTTTTAAACATTCACTCAACGATACCAAACTCGACTCCACCCCCACTTCGCAAATCCAAAAACATAAACGAGACCCCCTATTTTTACTGCAGATTTAGATTTTCGTTTAAAAAATAATGTATTTCAGTTTGACACAGACTCTTGCATTTTGGCTCCGAGATTGATGTTGTAATTGAAAATAAAGATGGAGAGAACATTTTTTAAAATAGAAAAATCTCGGGAAATTCATGGCTTATTTAAAAAATAAGATTAGACTTAGTTTCGAAAAAGACATCAATGTTTGATGTATGAAATGACCTCCTATTTAATGAAACCAAATGTGACCTTCTTCTGGTTCTTGGGTGACTCTTAGGGGGGGGGGGAAGGGATAGTATTCGGAGGAGGGATAGAGTTGATCAAATGTGTTTTTTTTTTAATATGAATATATCGGGAAGCGCACGCCAGATCGAAAAAAAAAATAAGATTAGGCTTTGCTTCGAAATCAATGATTGATGTTTGAAATGACATCAAATTGAATAATACCGAACTTACCCTTTTTCTACCTTCTGGTTCTTGGGACCCTCGTGGGTGGGACTTAGTTTTCGTTGGGGGGGGTTAAGTTGATCTGATGTGTAATTCTCGAGAAATTTGATCGTCTCTATGAATTTGCCTGAACCAGGAATTTCTCTGGTCTTCTGGGTAGGAATAAAAATTGCAAGGCTACACAGTTGAATATTGAAGGCCTCAATCCTGGAATGGATCGATTGTTAGACGTCAGTGCTAAGAAAACAAAAATTGGCGACTAGGTTAGGTTACTACATAACAAGGCTCAAAATAGTGCTCAACAATGAAAGCGCGTCTTGCTTTAATTTGATCTATATATATATTTCTCTTACACGGCGACAAAAAAAGCCTCATTACAACTCCCCGAATGGCAATGTTAGAAAATCGACCAATGATTGCCGCTAAAAATGTCACATGCCAAATCAAGCTGAGGTGGCTCAACATATAGCGCTTTTAAAAACGGAAACTGAAATAACCTGAGAGAGCATCAGCTGAAGCAATCTCGTACTATTAAGCTAGGCAGAAATGAGTAGTCTTTGTCGATAGATCTCTATTTTAGTATTTTGTCGAAAGCGCTTTTTTTCACGAATTTATATATTACGAATTTATTTGACGATTTTTGATTTATATCACGAATTTATTTGTTTTATTATTGTTATAAGTTATTCATTGAAAAATGAGTCTTAGTCGTGCTGTTACGCTTTAAGATTTTATACTATGGAACATTTCTAATAGGTTTAACGAATTACCTGTCATTAATTTGAATTCAAATTTATTTTAATGACTTAGTATTTACTAAAAAGATGTAATTTTTTTTTTTAAAAAAAGTTGTTATATGGATTTGAATGATTGTTTTGAATTCTTAGACTTTTGTGCATTTGCAATGTACTTAAGTTAGTAGCGAGCTTGGTTTGCGGAGCAAACCATATAAGATTGCGTAGCAATTTTCTGGGCTTGGCGAGCGTTAGCGAGCAGGGGGCGCAGTCCACTAGTTTAATTTAATAATCCTGAATGTCAATACCCCGATAGTATTTTGACCAAAGCCAACACGTTTACAGTCAGTGTTGTAATAAACTGCCATTCAGTGATTTTTTTTCAGTTAGTAAAATATTCACGCAAATCAGGAGAAATTAAAATCTTGGGTGAATTTTGGAGCATTTTTTTAACCAGTTCAACCTAATTTCCGTTATGGGAATAAAAGTCCGCTCTCATACTGATATAAGAAAATCCAGAAATATCGCTAACTAGCTATGTTATCAGTAAAATAGGGGAAATAAATTAATTACGTTTTCTATACAGGATAAAAAATTGGAAGAATACGGATATTACATAAAGTACTGACAAAGTCGAGTCAAGTACCGACATCAAGTACTACAAACTGTCGAGAACTAACGACGGCTGTTTACCTGTATCCATGCAATAGGCTTCGAGGTAACATCGCAATTTCTGGTGACTCTAAAATAACAGTAAATCGTTCTACTTTATAAATGAACATTTAACATTTCTCTAAAATTAAAAATTCATGAAATCAAGGTTATTTTTTCATTTCAAAATAAAAACTTAAAATTCTTTCATTCAGTCACGGAAGTAGATATGAACAACAATTCTAAGATTTTTACTTAGATCAACAGAATAGCATTAATTTTGATTAAAAAATTCTTCTGGATAATGAGCTGTAGATGCAGTTAAGGCTGATTTTATTTTATATTACAGGAAATTCATAAATTTTCTTTTTTGTAGGATAATATAAGCATCTTAACAAGCAAGTAGGAATATATTGCTTTTTGTTTTCCATAAAAACAATCATATTTAAGTGAGTTATTCTAGTTTTTTTTTAAAAAAAAAAAAAAAAAAAAACTTTTTAAATTGATAGTCAAAAACGTATTAGATTTTCAACTTCCATGACAAGTAAGTTGTAACCAGTTAAGACCTTGCTTTAAAATAAATTAAGTAATTTTTTTTGAAGTTTTTATGAGTTCTTTCGAAACTTCACAGCAATTTTAACATATAAAATTGGCTTAGGCAACTGTAGTCAGCAAAAATCTTGTTTACAAAAAAATAAACAAGCGTGTAAGTCGAAGGTTAATTGGGAAATTCAAGTCTTTGCAAAGCGCCAAGCTGATTGAAAAGTCTCTATAATTTTCTATTAGAATGGAAGTATTTTGCAATTCGTTTATATGTCCCTAGTCCAGCTAGAAAGTAGGCAAAAATTACTCAAACAACTAGTGTTTGCTTAGGCTTATTGAGCGATAGATGATGTATTCACTAATTAGCCAAAGAATAAGTTGGCTAATTGCTATAATCCTGTTGGGCAGATTAGTAAGCTCTAGGGACTTTCTTAGTTAGCCCAGCGTATTGCAAAGTGATGTCGATGATTTGCAAAGGACCAAATTTTTTAAATTAGCCAAAGACACATATAGTCTTTTGAAACTTACTTTAATCTCTGTACAGATGAGCCAATATATAATAAGCATACTTTAAAAAAGCCCAGAGAATCCCGCTCAAGAATGATATAATTATTATTATACTATGTTTTTATTACACAGGTGTTCAAAATTAAGATATTTTTTGTAGTTGGCTGATTTATTCTAGAATTACAGAACAGATTCTAATAAAATTATGTTGAACATAGGTTGATGAAATACAAAAATAATAATCCTTCAATACTTATAATACACACGTATGATAACTCATCAGTGTCGGATGGTATCAAAGCGTGGTTACAGAATTGAATAAAAAATTGGTTTAATAGGGGTTGTGGCCAAGTCGTGCAGATATACGAGCCACCTGCCGTGATTTAATACTGGTAAATAGGAATTGCTTATGGGTTCCTATGACAGTTTGTTCCACTCTTTCAGTAACGCTGTTTGCAGACCCTGGATGGATGGTTTTCGGATGGGGGATTATACGTTGCAATCGCCTTCTAAAAACGTTTTAGACATGTTATATAAGGTTGAGGCTTGGAGATCTAGCCGGCCAATCCACCCCTCGAATATCTTCATTTTCCATAAAATGATGGACCTGAAGTGCTATGTGTGATGTAGTATTGTCATCTATTAGAATAAAATCAGGACTCACTAAACCCTTGAAAGGGTGATCATAGGGCTCCAAGACCTCATCCCTATGTCTCACACTAGTCTCAGTACCACTTTCAAAAATAGGGAGGGTAGTGTGGGAATCTAGCGTAGCGTGTGGGAATACCTTCTCTGACCAGCCATAATGGTAAATTTCTTGGACATTAGAGAGAAGGTAATGGATCCTTGGTTTTCTCTATATGAAAGTAAATCAAGAGTCAAAGGTCAAGCTGAAGCGGGTCTCATTGCAAAGAGAACTTTCGGCCATTGATTCATGTTCCAATCTCTATCATATCTGCGCAAACTTAAACGAATGCATCTGTTGGCTGAAGTCAGCTGGACGCTAGCAGCAGGTCTTTTTACAAACCGCCCTCTCTCATAAAGCTTTCTGAAAACAGCATCCCTTGACTTCCTGTGGCCGCATAGAGTTCACGAGTGAGTTAAGAAGTTATTGAATTACGCCTCGCTGTAATAAACGAATACCGATCTTTGATGGCCATTGTGGCACTTGGCCGATCTTGATCAGACTTTCTCTAGACAGATCTGGAATCCTGAAATTTATGCCATAAATTGTACGCGACGCTGTGAGTTGAATGTAGCAAAATATGCAAATTATCTTAATTATAAAAGCCAGTGTAATTCGATTTCATGCGTGAAAGGGTAGAATTTTGCTACCAAAATGTTTACCACTTTCCCACTAGCTAGAACTCTTAAAGCTCCTTTGGTGTATTGATGACACCAAAAGCTCCTTTGGAGTATTGATGACAGTTCAAGCGTCACTATTTGCTGAATTTATAGCAATAATAAGGCTAAAAGAAATTCGTCGCCAATCAAAATTCACACTAGTTAAAGCACTCCTACTTCAACTGGAGCTCTGTGTTGGATAACAATACAAGCCTCAAACGTATCTTGACCAGAACAAGAATACATTATAACGTCATTATCCTCGAATACAATTAATGGTCAAACGAAGTTTCGACAGCATTCCAATTAGCAAGAGTACTCAAATCCAAGAGCAACTATGTGTAGTTAGATGACAATATAGGTTACATACGTTTCTTGACCACTAAAAGTAGAATTTGTCACCAAACAGAATTTATGATTTATCAAAATTTCGAATTTTTCCTAGGTTCTCTGCATTTCTAGACTAGGCCCAGCCTGATACAAATGCAATTTATAATCGTTTCCGAATTTATTTTTTTTCTTCTCTTTATTCCAACCGAAATTTTGATCTCTATCCTACAAAGACAGACTAACAGGCACAATACTAAAAATAAGCTGATGATTAAATAAAATATTTAAACAAAATCTAAATTTGACAAATCAAGTGGAGAAAATAATTACATTTTTGTAACACCATAAGTGTAATATGGAAGACGCACAACCGAAAATTTTCCCGTCTTTAGCGTCCACTTTATTTAATCAGCAAACAATTAAACTACCTATTCTGAGAAAGATATCATACTAATAATACCATTATAAACACATAACATTATGAACATTAGTTTTGTGCACAAAATAAACTTGAGTTATTTGCGTAAAGAAATCGAACTAGAAATAAGGGATTAAATCTTTAAACTGAACCCGTCACTACAATGAACATAGGCTATTGGTTCGGACGACAATGAACTGAAAACTCTTTTGAAGTTTGTCGCGATAGCGGAATGTCAAAATCGGGAGCGTTTCGTTAAAGTGTGATAGAAGCTGGCTTCCCTCACTTCCTGTATACCTCCCATTAGGGAAAAGTGACAAAAAAAAAGAGTTGGAGATAAAGGCGGCTGTAACGCTAACGAGCGATTTATCTAAACGGTTTTTCTTTTCTGATTCTCCCAAATACGAAGAGAAGACAGCTATTAATGATTGAAAAGTGCCTTACGCGCCTCACCTACGCCCAACTAATCGCCAAGCTGCTCCTGACAAATGGCTCTTTGCTCCTGTGTTTTACACTTTCCCCCGTTTCTCCGGGAGAAAGAGGATCCAGGAGATCTGACTGAAGAAAAGAGTTCTCATTGGCGAATTTAATCTTTAAATCGCCAAATAATTCAAATAAAAAATTTATAGATGGGAAAGAAATAAAAGATGCGCATGGAAACTTTCGTAATGTAAAGGAATTCATTCATTTTTATTAATTCTAAAATAAAAATTATAATTATATAATTTAAAAAAATTGTTATACATGAAATTTTTGTTTTAATTTTTTGCAAATTGAAGTTAGGTACCATTTTAATGGTTTAAAATGTGGTGAAACTTTCGAGAACAAGTTCAGTTGTAACCAGAAATTGATTAGAACAAGTTCAGAACATTCTGGCTATAGACAGGAAAAATGTTAAGAGTTGTAGGAAAAACTCAAAGAAGGGAAGTATTTTAATTAGATTTTGCATGCTAAATATATGAAAATTAAAGGAATCAAATGTGCAACGGAAAAATTTAAGAAACATTCATGGCCCTGTGATTGAAAATAAATTATGGCAAACACTTCATAACAGCGAGCGCTACAATAAATTTAAAGAGCCCAACATTGTTTAAATCATTAAAGCTTATCGTAAATGGGCATTTTCAAAAATCAGAAGACAACTGCTGCAAGGAAACGGACTTTTGGCAAACCCTCTGACACAAGAAAACAAATTACCCAGCTACCAGGTGGTTGAAAATCTGAATGTGGTTGAATGCAGAAAAAGATCTTGGCATGTTAGGTTTCAGAAATTCGAGAGCAGTAGTCTTGCTCAGACAGCGATGGCGAAAACTGGAGTGTGACGGCCTTGGCCTTTATAAGGCTGAAGTGCCGAAGAAGAAGATGCGCGTATAAATCATAAAACTGGCTATCTGAATTTCTAAAGTTAAAGAGAAATTAAAGTCTATAACATTTTAAACGTGGAACATTGGTCACCGCGCTTTTCATTTTTTCCATACTACGATACTCAGTGGAACTTTTTCATTTTAAATTAGATATAAAATGATATTAAGTACTAATAGCTCATATTAAAAGTTAAGGTTATATTTTAACTTTTTATATGATTCAATTTTTATCTTGCCGCTCATAACAGTGCTTTCTCGCATCTAAATCAGTAAAATGATCCAGTCGAGAAGAAAATTACGGATAAATTTGTTATCCGTTTTCCAACCCTTGAACAAAAGAAAAAAAAATGTATTGCGTTTGAAAAATAATATTTTTGTGTCATTGGTAGTCGCAAAGATTGTTTTTGTATTAAATCTACGTAAACGTTATGACCTATTTTTAAGAAATATTTTCTTTTTGGAAACAATGCATTTACATGATTAATGTTTAGTCCAAAATGGTTAGTTAAGGAATCAAAATTAATTTACAAATTTGACTGCATCAAAAATTAATTTACATAATACAATCAAAAATTGCTTCTCATTGAGTTAATCTGCAAACTCCAGTAAAATAATAATAATGTTCTACCATTACTTTAATTGATCTGATTTGGTGCACCCACTTCTAATTTTGTAAACCATCTTTCACTGTTGCTTTATCAAAATTATAATTTCCCAAACCTTTTACACATTTCGTTTCTACTTGTAATTCAACTCAAGTAATGTTGAAACTATTCCAGAATTATATTAAACTAGGAGGCTTCGCCCCCTGCTCGCTGGCGCTCACCAACCNAATTTTGTAAACCATCTTTCACTGTTGCTTTATCAAAATTATAATTTCCCAAACCTTTTACACATTTCGTTTCTACTTGTAGTTCAACTCAAGTAATGTTGAAACTATTCTAGAATTATATTAAATTTTACATTTCAGACGATAAAAATTTTTATTAAATCAAAAATTTGTCAACTTCTAAAACATATAAGAAGGAACACAAAAAATTTGTTAACCCTAAGAAAATAAAGTCAAATGATTATATTATATTTAGTAAGAAAAAAAATTTGTCAATAATGTTTTACTGATTCTTGTCTTTTTGATATTTCATCTTCAAATCTGAGTTGCGATTTTCTGCAGGGACAGTTAAATTGATTTATTTTTACCTTAACTTTTTAATTGGTTCATAACAAATTGGAGTATATTCGTTAAAGACGTATATCCCTTCAACTCTTTTATTCCTTAAAACACATTTAATCATTCAAAACATTAAATTTGTATCAGTATCATAATTTATTTGCCTTCATTATAATTTATTTGTATTTGTCTTCAGTATCAGTGTAATCATAAGTATCTAAATAAATTTATCAAGAAAATGATGACATTAACTACAGTTTTGTTAAGTTTTCAAGTGTTTTTCTTTCTATCTAAACTATTGAAAAATAACTTTCAAATTCTTTTTTGGAAAACAATATGACATATATGTTCAAATACTTGATATTTATTAGAAAGCAAATTGAACATTGAATTGAAATAAAAGTTAAAAATATAAAACTTGACTTTCTTATAACCTCTTATCAAACTAATTTTTCATACTTTTCTCATTATTTTGTATTAAGTTAGTTGAAAATAAGCGAAAAATATTATATTTGGCATTTTAATAATTTATGGTTATGAAATACACCGGTGACTTTTTCAGCATTGAAGGTAAATTCTTTCAAACACGACTCATTTCCAAACAATAATTTTTTTAAATTTGTGGTTATTTAGATCTAAGAGAAACAGTTATTCACCATCGTAATGTATTTAATTTACAAAAGCAATTATTGATAAACTTTTGAAAATGAAGGAGAGAAAAAAAACTGTCAAACTATTATTTTTTTTAATTTTATATTTTTGTACAAATATGATTCCGATAATCTAATAGATTTTTTTAATAACTATTAGAATTTTTTTAATTAAAAAAACGTCAAAAGATAGTTTTGCTCTTAATTAGGGGGCCAGAACAAATTACATAAGTCCCACCAGCATAAAAAAAATAACGAATTTGTTGTTCCTAGGGGAAAAAAAGAAAAGAAAAAAAACCTATTAGGTTTATAACTGTGCTCCCCCGTCTTTTTTCCTTTTTTAAAAATTTAAAATGAATTGTGGGAGCATTTAACTTTCCCTACTAGTTCCCTTGTCGTTTTGACACGAATTTTCATGCATCAGTTGCATAATCGCTCTTCTTCGAACTCAAATGGACTGCCAGAATGAGGTGCGTCTTTGAGGTCAAGATTTTCATTTTTAAAACCTGATAAATCACGAGTGGCTCCTTTAGCTGTAGCAACCTCTCCTTGCACAATACAAATGTCATGAGCAGCTTTTGCGGCATTATAAAACCTTGACTAACAACAAAAGGAAAGAGGTGTCGAGAATGCTCATTTATCTAAACTTGACAGTCAATATTAATGATCTGAGAACTAACATAAATTAACTTAAACCAAAAAACAAAACAAAACATAGAGTTCTGTAGAACAAAACATCAATATCGCGTATGGTCATAAAGCTTATACCAAAACCTGGAATGTTAAAATTAAGAAAACATTCTTAGTCTATTTTTTGCCGTAATGTACAGGTTTAAAAACGTTAGATATAACAGAGGGTCCCCTACATGCTACAATAAACCTTTAGAAGAGTTACTGCACCTTATCAGGATTAAAACTGCATAGGAACCCATGCCAGAAAATGCCATTGTACGCGGCTAGGGGCGTTTCCCATTATTATCTGTTCACACAAAGAATAACAAGGAGTATAGTAATAATAAGGAAGATTATGACAGTTCCGGGCATGGGTTCCTATGGATGGTGTTTTCAATATAAATGTAAACAATAACAATCTCGAGCTCAATACCTGCTCTAGTTCCGGTTAGAAAGTTTGCAACTGCTTACTACAGCTTATTCTGCGAGGCGATATTTTCAAACGGATACTTTTGTTTTCAAGAAAAGAAGTAAATTAGATAATTTCTGAGTTCAAATCTGCCGTATTTCATAAGATATTAATGTTATTAAGTAATTCTGGGGAGTTTGAGGTGAAAATTTGTTTTAGTTATTTATATATTGTTAAAAAAGGTGACATTCTTGCTAGATTTTGAATAACTCGCTTTTTTGGCAGTCCTGATTTGGCCTCTTTCCATTTGTTTATTACTGTTTGTTCTTGTGCACCATCTTACGTTAGTGTTAGCACCTTTAGCATTGTAAACACAAGTAATCAGTAATCAAATACCACGTTTGTAAGAATCTCAAAACACAATGATCACGTTGGGAGCCAAATGGCTTTAAAATACACCGGAAACAGTAACCCGGAAGTGTAGGCGGTATGGAGCTTGCAACGTTCCCTAGTGTAGAAAACACCATCCATGCAGTTTTAATCCTGATAATATGCCCTAACTCCTCTGGAAGTTTGTCGACATATTAACGCGACTCTCATCTTATATATAAAGTTTTTAAACTTGTTCATTACTACAAAAAAAATAGACTAAAAATGTCATTTAAAAAAATAAGTAGCTTCAACAGCAAAACTAATTTCAGATTTATAATCCCTACAATCACATTAGGCAAGATCAAGAACATTTAAAAATGCAATAAAAAATTTGCTCCCCAGTGTAATTCACAGAGTTTCTTTAAAAATTTCCATTCTAGCAGTAACACGCCAAATATGGATCAAAAACAGGAGAAACACACACTTTTAATGAACTTCTACTCAGCGTGGAGGGAGACACACCATGATTTGTAACATTACATTAGTTGCAAAAAGCTATGTTCTGCCAAGAACTTTATTGTTATTGGAATGGCACTACGCTGCTCACACAGAAGCTATCGACGCTCAAAATAATGACAGAATTTTATCTCCTTTACTCATCAAAATAGAATTATTTTCGCAAAATGGAAAACAGCGCTCACGAGCGGATTTTAACATTTCATTATAGGCGGAACTTTTTATTAGCTTTCGAGAAAAGATAAATTCAAACAGCTACAATGGTAAATTTATTATTGCCAAACTCGAGCATTACCACCAAAATGGTCTTGAATATTAAGACAAGGCAATTAAAATGGCGCTATCGGAAAGAAAAATGTTCCACCCTTTCTGCAATTAAATCAACCACAAAATATCCGACTGAAAAGGAGATAGAGGTGTAAATGACAAAGGAGAGCTCCCATCGATTGCTCACTGAATTCAAGTTCTAAAAATTTGATTTTTGTGTTTAGATTCATAGGAGCTCGCTCGCAAAGTTGAAGAAAAAAAAAGGTTCGTAAATTTTACAGATATGAAAAAAAAAACCTGAAGCTTGTTTTGGAAGCTATAAGTTGGAAACAAAAAAAATATATCACAATGTAATTGTAGGTTTTGTTTCTTTATGCTAAATGAAATGCTTGACTGTTTCCATTATGGAGATGATAAAATGGAATGTGATTGACTGATATAAAACATTTTTATTGGACAATAAAGTGTTTAATACCTTTTTTTTCCTTAAAATTTTTTTTCTTTTTTAAAAGGGAAAAAATCACATTAATTTCCAAAAAAAAAGATCAGACATTTTGTTTTCTGTATACTTGGATTCAAAATTGGCTAAATTTATGAGTAGTTAAAGAATTATTATTATTATTTTGTACATTTTGATTCAAAAGTGACTACAAGTTAAGGTAAAATCAAAGAAAAACTTTTTTTTTTCGTTTTTTGTGCACTTAGATTTAGAAATGGCTAATTTTGGGAGAGGCTAAAGTTTTTTTTTTCTGATCACTTCGATTCAAAAGTGACCACGTTCCTGGGAGATGAAAAATGATTTTATTCTTTTTTCTCTATATTTTGATTCAAAAGTGGCCAAGTTTAGGGAAGATAAAAGATTTTTTTTCTCTTTCTGATCACTTAGATTTAAAAATGGCCGAGTTTGGGAGATATCAAATAATTTTTTTTCCCCGTACACTTCCATTTGAAAAACGCCAAGTTTCGGATAGGGAGAAATAATAATTTTTTTTCTGCACAATTCGATTTAAAAAGTTAATTAAAGTTTAGAAAAGTACAAAAAATTGTTTTTTTCATTAGACTTAGATTCAAAAGTGGCCAAATTCGGGTAAGGAAGTCAAAAGAATATTTTTTCCGTGTCTTTTTTATGAACAAGTCGGGTTTTGTTAGCTGGACCAAACCAAGATGCTGTAGTTCAAATCGTGTCACTTTTTCTAATTGAAAATGTTAAAGTCTATGTAGTTAATTTTTATTATTTTTAAAAAAGGCAAGTTCAATTTGATTTCTTTTGTGGCCCGCGAACTAAAATATATTAATTGGCAATTTTTGCGAACAATTTTCGTAAAAAGTCTATATGGGTTTAAAATACTTTTCTTTCGTTAAAAAAAAACTAATTTCGTCGTTTCTGTGAAATTTAACATCCCAACGACACAAAAAAAAAAAAAATATTTTTTAGGTTTTGCGTCCAAGAAAATATTTATTCAAATACAAAAATAATCGTGTATGTCGCTTAAAAATCTACTTCTAATTTGTAATTTAATACGTTTGTTTTGTACAACTTGATAAAAATCTGACAGTAATACTTAATGTTCCTTCAAACATAAAAGAGTCCTAGATAAAATTTTGATAAAGTTGCGGCCCGCCAATTGACTGATGTTTTCAAGTGCGGCCCCCGGCCTCATGTAAATTGGAAACCCCTGTTATAAAGTATCGATCTAAAAAATACTGTAGTACGTCTGTTGAGCTACCTTTGGAAAAGTTTAACTTATAACTGTATTGCTCCGAAGCACATCATTTATGTATAGATATATATATATGAGTTTTTTTTTTCCCTAAATGAAGGAGAATGCAATTCGCCATTTTCAAATTTGAAGTTTTTCAATTAATGAACAAATATGATTTCATGGGAAGGTGCTATCGCTATTTTTCGTTGAGGACCATACCGGACCCATCGACTGGCGTGTCAAACAATCAGAACCCTCGACTGGCAACAAGACAAGCGACTAATTATCCAGGCTGTATTGTGGTCTGTCTGATAAGGCGGTTAATGTAACGGTGGTTGTAGAATAGGGTGCCATCCATCTTCCTAAAACTTCATCCCGGATGCAAAAGGATCATTTCACCTGGTGAAGGAAACGATCAGCGCTAGGGAAACCTCCAGTACCATTGGTCTGACCATTCTAGTACACTCTGCATTTGTATCAGTCGGTCCCCTAAAGAGATCAACGGGAATTCCGGATGAGGAAGAACCTTAATGGTTGGCGGCATTGTTTCGCGCCAAATAGGGCTGTGACAGAAGTCACAGTTACGGTTTCGGGATCATTACTCATTTAACTCACAATAATCGGGAAAGGGAGAGATAACGTTAAACAAAACGCATTAGTTGACTATAAACGGGAGTTGTCGAATTTCAAATGGCCTTCCGATTCTTTCTTTCTATGGCTATAGATTTATAGTACCTAACAAACTGGTAAATCAATGTAGCATGCTTGAACTAATGAACGGTAATATTATTTAGTTACCTAATAACTTCAATATTAGGTAACTATAAGTTATATTACGGGTCCTCTTCAGAAGATCTGTGGAGTCGGAGTTGAAATTTTTTTTGTAGGAGTTGGAGTCAGAAAAATTTAATCGACTCCAATGGGTTAGGATTATAGATTAAAGGAGGAAAACATAATTCCTCTCTTACGAGATTTTCATTTTAAAAGCTCGTGCTTGACTTAATGGTAATAGTGATGGTAAATAAATATCTAAAACTAGTGGGCTGCGCCCCATGCTCGCTAACGTTCGCCAACCCCCAAAAATTGCTACGCTATTTTATATGGTTTGCTTCGCAAAACAAGCTCGCTGCTAACTTAGGTACATTGCAAATGCACAAAATTCTAAGAATTCAAAACAATCATTCAAACCCATATCAAAACTTTTTTTTAAAAAAAATTACATTTTTTTAGTAAATACTAAGTCATTAAAATAAATTTCAATTCAAATAAATGACATGTAATTCGTTAAACCTATTAGAAATGTGCTATAGTATAATTCGTGATATAAATCAAACATCGTCAAATAAATTCGTAATATATAAATTCGTGAAAAAAAGCGCTTTCGACAAAATACTAAAATAGAGATCTATCGACAAAGACTACTCACTTCTGCCTAGCTTAATAGTATGAGATTGCCGCAGCTGATG